>NC_136068.1:484221204-484396723 GCF_964261635.1 Lissotriton helveticus
TCCTGCTCCGCTGTAACACAGGCGTTGTAGCACGCTGGGGAGACATTCGGCCACCCCAGCGGGGACCCAATGATGAAGCATGTCACCAACTAGTGGTGAGTGAGGGTCCTTTTATAAAGAAAGAGGATTCTCTCCCTCTTTCCTTTATAGGCACAACTGGACATAAGCTACTTCCAGTGGCCGGTCCACCTCTGTTGGACTCACTTTGGTTTATGGGGGTTGTTAATACTCTAATAAAACTAGAGCTAAGTTTAGTCAAAAGTTATTCTCGGTGTCAGGAGAAAACATCAGATCGTCTAGGCTGGCAAAGAAACCGTCTACCGTAGTAGGTGAAAGTGGAACCACTTCAGTTAGCAGATCAAAAGTGCAGAAGTGTGGATCATCGCCGTCAGCGTTTGATGCATTAGCAATGTCCAGTTGGTGGTACCTGTATGCCTGTAGTGTCTCGTATCTCACCCTGAGTTAGACTTGCCGGTGAGACCTCAATGAATGCCGTCATCAGAATAGGCAGCCGTTGGGGGCAACACGATGCATGAGTCGTTACTGGACCTAGCAAAGCGTCAACATCCGATGGCAGTACTGATGGAAGTGTAAGACAAATGTTCAACACGCATTCCTGTCCGCAAAGCAGGCATCGTAGAACAGGTAAGATGCAATCTTGCCAGATTGGTCTGAACGATAGAAACCAGGTTGTGTTCAGATGTCTTAAATGAGCCAAGCCAAGAATCTGCGAAATTCTCTCACGATACCTCATGGCAAGGAGGCATTGTTCCATGGTAGTCTGGGTGTCGCTGGTGACCGGACTTGCCATATCGGAGCAGACAGAATAAAAATAGAATTCCTGCTACGAGTCCCAAGATGAGAGGCAGGCCGCCGAACACAGAGTGCACAAAATTTAGAAAAATGCCGAGGACTGCTGTAAATGGTGTTAACAGTCCCGAAAAAATCATCTTAAATACATGTGCGATGCCACTGGTATCAGACATATTTAAGATTTGACTTAACATTTCTGCAAAATGTACTGGGCAGTTTGTTGATAATAATGCATGTATCTCTGTAGAAGTCCTTGCACCTTGCAGATCATACGTTTCTCTAGACGAGGTCAGTGGCACAGTTTTTTGTAAAAGAATGACTTTCATTCTGCTTAAAGTATCAATTCGTATAGAAGAGATATTCAGTGAAGGCCATAATGCCGTCCACCTCTCTGCCTTGTGCGTTGGATACAATACTTGCATACAACAAGTGACCATGGACGAGACACTGACTAGATACGCTTTTCCTGGCAACATGCCACAACAGCTGTGGTCGTTGAGCATAACGTAACTGCCATTGGATAGCTGCCTGAAAATTTGTTCTATCACTGCGGAGGGTGTACCTTGCAGGTGGCAAGAGAGGTTATTTGCAGAACCTTTGCAGGCTCCGTGTAAATTAATACCTTGGCAAAAAAGTGTACCACTTAGTGAGTTCTTACAATTTTTGCCACTAAGGAATACCTCCTTTCCCCCATTCCAACATTTGTGTGTGTATGGTAAAGTCCAGGTCGGCTTAATGTATTCTTTACCCAACCTTTCATACAGGCCCGCTGGTATATGCTGTAGACAATACTGAAATTGGAAAATCGTCACCGGTATCGTGATGGTGTCATGTATTATCCATTCAATGACAGGTTTCTCAGAAACTGTCAATGGTAATCTTTCCAGTTTTTCAATCCTCAGCACCGTATAGTCTGCTCCCTTTTGTGCCAAAGAGATTTGTAAGGGTAAACATAGTAAACAATGACGTGGTATTGATTAAACGCCATGGCACTTAGCCTGAACGGAGATTTGCAACGTCCAGCCTAGCAGCATTATAGAACGTAATTGAGACTGGCCATGTTGTAACATTAGCAAGTCTTGCTCTATTATGTCAATTGCAGATGATACGATGCTGTCCAAAGAATAAATTCTTGAGGACAGAGTCGTTAACCCATTGTCCACTACAGAGAGACTTTTCTCTAAATTAATACGATCAATTTCTCGTATTCTTTCTGCCGTTTCCATTTGCGTTATTTTCTAAGCTTCGTTGTACGCAGCGTATATACCGGTGTGTATGAAACATTTTTGACGTGGTTTGCGAGGCCCCATTAAGAAATCTCGCAAATCGTTGCCTTCTTTAAGTAAAGATAAGTGTTGTTTGATTTCTGGAAGTGTAGATTTCTGTAGCCACTCAAGGCATAGCTTTCCTACACTGTAAGTAGTTACTATCCCTGGATGTTGTCTCTGGGAATATCTTGGATCTGGCCTATTCACTGTGAACCCTTGTGTTTTGTTCAGGAATCTATCTTGACAGTTATTCGTATCTATGGGCCAGATTAACCATTTTTTCCAATCAGGATTAGTTCTGTTTTGTTTTAAAATATAGGGTACGTCTACCTCCTCTTCTGTAGTATCATCACTATCAGATGTGGGTTTAGGTATAGACGGTTTGTTTAAATCCTTTATCTTAGCCAGGCCAAGACAAGAAGTTTGTTGAACAGTGTCATTTAAAAACATTATTTGTTCTGGTATAATGCAGGCTCTGAACAGGGCTTCTAAACCGTGCACCTGCCAGTCTTTCGTGCCCCAGACAGTTTTTGTCTCAATGTTGCCTTTCCAAAAGTCAAAATCTAATGTAGACAGCTGAGCATAAAAGTTTGCAGAATACATTTGTTTAGTATTGGTCAACATTGTTTTCATTCTTGTCTTATTTATATTTTTTAAATAAAACATTTCTGGATTTGTAACATTAAACCCTGTGAAGTACGGAAACTTTTCAAAAAATGTTTTTGAGCTGCCTTTTGGCGGTGCTGGAGAATGTTCCCATTGATTGTAAGTAAAAAACGTTCCTAGGGCTTGCAGATTTATGCAAATAATGGTGACCATAATGATTAAAACAATACATTTGTTCATAATCTGATGAACCTTCTAAGTATTCATGTTCTGTAAATTTAGCTGACATTTCTAAATCTGTCATCATGTTATTAACAGTTTCAAAGTCCCAATCATCAGAAAATGTGCTGGGTGAGACAAAGTCACTCACAGAAACCTTAAACTGGTGTGGAGTCTTCAGCAGCTCCACCGGGCCATAGATGTCATAATCAGTTCTGTCCCATGCTATACCACCAGGTATAGGAACGGCTGTGATGTTTACTGATGACAGGTCTCTTTTTTCACGATGAGATGATTTGTGAGGTTTCAGGAGCAAGTTGATTTTCTTACTTGCTGTGTCCATTGTACTGTATTTTCCATCTATCATCCTTCCCAAA
The DNA here is from genome assembly GCF_964261635.1 of Lissotriton helveticus. NCBI lineage: Eukaryota > Metazoa > Chordata > Amphibia > Caudata > Salamandridae > Lissotriton > Lissotriton helveticus. The sequence continues at coordinate 484,224,488 of NC_136068.1, forward strand.
CGTAACACCAGTATGAGCCAGAGCAGGAGGAAAAGTACACCTAACACAATCCATAATTCAACCCATGGTGAAACCAGATATTTTTTTTCAAGTTGATGAAAGAGTTCTGTTATTTTTTCTCTGAAAGTTTTATTTGCTGGCTTTTCTTTGGGTTCACTGGGATCCTCAGAAAATGTATCAAAGTTGATAAAATAGCCAGAGGCAGTTCTGTCAATTGTTGGAATTGCATCAGGATTGTTATTAATCTTTGGAGTTGCTTCTTCCTTTGTCATATTGTATAGTTAGAGGCTACATCATTGTATACAGGTGTTTCTTGATGAACTCTTATTTGGGTATCCAGAGGCACAAGTTCCATGGCTTTGTTGCATAGTCCTTCTTTTCTTACTGCAGGTTTATCAAAGGTGATAAGTCTTTCAGTTTGAACCTCTTGGATTGTAGCAAAATTTGGTTGTCTGCTACATCTTGGGAGTCCACTGGGCCTACTTATTATTATTGGCCACATGATGTGGTTTGACCAGGTCGATGGACACAACTCTGTTCTCCCTTTTACCAGCAAGGGGCGGTAGTACTACTGATCTTGTTCTATGGATTGCCAAGATAGGTACTGCTTTTCTGTAAGAAGGCCCAAATTCCTTCTTTACCGTGATCTTTTCCCTGACTAGATCCCCAATCTTTGGAATCCAGACAGGTCTTGCTGGGACAGGTGGTTTTTCTTCAGTGGTCGTTGGCTTCTGTATCGTGTTACTCAGACATCTTCTTGTTTCATTTAAATCCTGTAAAACAGCCAAACAATCTTTGACATCAAAGGGTTTATGTTCCACCACTGAAGTTTGACAATCGAGATCTTCGATTATCATTCTAGTACCAAAAAGTAATTCATATGGAGTGATTCCACCCAGAGAACTTCTTGGCAGATTGTTAAGACTATGTTGGACACTTATTAGATGTTTGACCCACCCATCACCCGAACCTAATACCATAGCTGTTATGGATTGCTTTATGTCACGGTTTTTTCTTTCCACAAACGCATTACCCTCATGATGGAAGGGACTAGAATACCGCAATGCAACCCCCAAGCTAGCCATGGCCTCCTTGTAAGCTCGAGAGCTAAACGCAGGACCCTGGTCAGAGTGTAGCGTGACTGTAAGAACTGGGACCGCCAGTTCTCCAGGGGGTAGCATGGCTCGAGCAGGAAGGCGGCCAGGGGCTTATGTGTAAAGCAGCCACTTAACACACACATCCAATAAAACATACAGTGGCGCAATAATGGAGACCACACCAGATGTTGTATTTGAAAAATCAAGATCTTTTATATATAGGCTTTCAATCAGAGCAAGGCATTGGTAATTCATTAGCATTTCAAATAAGCATTTCATTAAGACATTTCATGTATCATGTGCAGATTGCATTTCTTTTGAAGAGTAAGCATTTCATTAAGACATTTCATTAAAATTACAGCTAGTTCATCTATGCAATGAAACGTTAACTGACCCCGCCTGTCGCATCAAACTCTTTGACAGGCAAAGGGGTAATGGTATAAACCTGGAGGATTCTACAAGAAGCGACAATTATAATGCATTTAAATAGCACATCAAACCTCTCACGGTCGCTTCTCCTAGAAAGGAATAAAACATATCAACAAGTACTTTCCAGGTTAACAAAGAACTTCAAAGAACACAGCCTTTAGTCATTTGGGACAAGCTTTTCTCCTTGTGAATACAGGTCGGCTGCGACCTAGATAAGATCATCAGAATACAAAGGAAGCCCACCTCTGCAAGAAAATTCACTCAACTCGACCCAGCGCGGTGCAGACGCCACTTCAGGGCACCGGCGCTGGGGACGAGGCGGGGTTTCAATGCAGAGCAGACGGAGGGGGCTCTCAGGCTCCGCGGCCCCCTCCGCAACGATCCAGGGCTTCCCCGTGTGTGGGACGAGGCGCGGGGCAGCAGCCAATCGCTGCCCGGCTCAGGCGGGGGCGCGGCCGATGACGCGGTCGCGTCTCCCGTCACGTGATGGGCTCCAAGCAGGCTTCAGGCCTAGCGCGGCCTGTCAGTTTCAATGCGGCGGCCCTCTCCTGGCACCGAGGGCCGCCGAGAAGGGCAAATACGGCGCTGGTCACCACGTGAAGGTGGGCAGCCCCAGGGCAGGCCGGAAGGGCCACAGAAGCGTTGCGTGGGCGGCGCTGATGCCGCAAGGACGTGGGGCCTCTTCAGGCACCTGGGGGAGCTGAGGTACAGCGCTAGCGTCGCTTCTCAGCGCTATGTAGGAGGGCAGATTACAGCGCTCCACAAGTTAGTCAGTCAGAACTGTGGCAGGATGGGGGCAAATTATAGCGCTTATCACACAGTTCAGTCAGGGGGAGACAGGTAGGCCCAGCTGAAGGCAGGGGATGCGCAGGGCAGCTCAGTCCAGTACCTTGTCTCATGAAGTAGGCTTCTTGGCGCTTGGTTGATTCTGCACCCTTGGTTGCTTGTTGTTTGAAGTTACAGAAGAGGGGGGGAATGAGTTGAGGGCCTGAAGAATTTCTCCTCAGTCACTGCAGATGGGCCCTGGGGTTCCCTACCACTGGGCCAGATCAGGGGGATAGCTTTGGACACCTCACTGAGCTTAAGAGGCAGCACCTGAATCCTGTCACTCCCAGTAGCATAGGTTCCTCACTAGGCCCTCCCGCCTAAAACTCCTGCGTGGGTTCCCCAGGTCAGTGATGCCCCAACTGACTAGAAAGTTTCCCTCCTTTTCCTTATATAGTGTCAGTTGGCAGTTGGTGCCTCCCCTATTCTGGAAGGTTCCAGGAGCTTCCCCACTCTAACTATGGACAGGGGCTGGGTGGCTGGTGTTGCAACAATGTATGGGGACCCAGCCTGCTCCTGGCAACTAGGGTGCTACACTAAAAAGACCACGCTGCAGTAGCAGGGGCCAGTGGCAGCCATGTTGAAAGTAGAGAGCACCTGCACCCTAACACAGGTTAGCTGTAAAAAGGTGCCCGAAGACCTAAGTACCAACAGAAAAATAGGTGGAAAAAATGAGGCCAGGGCGAAAAATACAGGGCAAGATCTTCCTAAGGCTGACAGGTCTAACATGCGTCCCCCCCAGCTGAAAGTGGGGAGAGCTACCCAACCTCTAGGGAGTTCTCGTCACTAAGGCGGAAAAACCGGGAGAGACCATCAGCATTGGCATGGTCAGCTCCGGGCCGATGTTCCACCCTAAAGTCCATCCCCTGTAGGGAAATAGACCACCTTAGCAACTTTGGGTTTTTGCCTCTCATTTGCATGAGCCAGCGAAGGGGTCGGTGGTCGGTTTGAACCAGGAAGTGAGAGCCAAAGAGGTATGGCCTCAACTTCTTCAAAGCCCAGACCACAGCAAAGGCTTCTCGCTCGATGGTACTCCATCGCCGTTCCCGAGGAAGGAGTCTTCGGGAGATGAAGGCCACAGGTTGGTCTTAACCATCATCATTGAGTTGCGACAGCACGGCGCCTACGCCATGCTCTGAGGCATCTGTCTGCAAGATGAATTCTTTTTGGAAGTCCGGAGTGGCCAGCACCGGAGCGGTGCACATCGCGCGCTTCAGTGTTTCAAATGCCTCTTGGCAAGCAGCCGTCCAGATGACCTGACGGGGCTGCTTTTTGGACGTCAACTCAGTCAAGGGGGCCACGATGGTACCATACCCCTTGACGAATCTGCGGTAATAGCCAGTGAGGCCGAGGAAAGCTCGGACCTCAGTCTGAGTTTTTGGGGACTCCCAGGCCATGATGGTCTCAATCTTGGCCTGGAGGGGTTGCACCTTACCTCCGCCCACCAAGTGTCCCAGGTACACGACAGAGCCCTGTCCAATCTGGCACTTGCTAGCCTTGATGGTCAAGCCAGCCCGTTGTATCGCCTGCAGCACCTCCTGGAAATGTTGCAGATGGTCCTCCCAGGTGCTACTGAAGACAGCTATGTGTAAGGATTGCAGGCTGGTTCCACAGGAGCGTCAGGAATCCGAAGAGTAATCCACAGCCTTCCCCTACGGTCTTCCGACTCTATCAAGCACTAGAGTACGAGAGACACGCCAGGGGAAAACAGGGAAACAAAACAAGGAAAGAGGGGGAAGACAACGATGATTGATGGTACTCTCCAGTAGTGAATACGATGGTGTCTTTATGTAAGGAACCGGAACAAACAGGTAAGCTGTAATAACAAGAGGAGGTCAACAATTCTAGCTCTAATTCGGTACTAATATACCAACGTACATATACAACCATATCACATACCCCGGTTTCTTAGTATGTAGCAGATGTAACAAGTGAAGATGAAGAAAATGGCACAGCGTCTGGAGCTATAATAGAGATGACACAATAGACTGTTGAGCCCTTGCATGTGAGATGATATTAGGTACAATAATGGCCCATTAAACTCCCTTCTTACATCAACTACAATAGAGCAGTCTTCGAAGACACTTTCACTACTGTGTGGCATATAATGATCTTTCCACCCAACACTTCTGGAGATGTTTTACACAGTGTATCACCATCTAGAGGAACCAAAGCAAGACATTTAATTCATACATACGTATAGATAGTACTAGTAAAAGATTGGTAACGCATGTGCGTTCTTACCGCGATTCTTGGTAGTGTGGAATATAAACCCACCCTGGTCCACGCAAGAGTGCCACCAAATATCAAGGAATAGGAATCCAGTACTCTCACAGCGATGAATGGCTGACTGGACCAGAATGGGGAAATCAATAGGGACTAGTGGGAAATAGGATGGGAACAGGTAATAAGTGATAGAGAGGAGCTAACTAACTAGCTAAGAAACAAAGAGTGACCTGGGAATCTACTGACACCGGACAGCGGAGCAAAGCCCGGCCGCCGGGTGCAGTACACAAGGAGAAGAATACAAATAGGGAAAGACAATCCCCACCGGATGGCGGAGCAAGCCCGGCCGCCGGGTGGAGAAAGCTGCCAGAGGAGATTTTAGGGAAGAACCCTCTGAAATAGATCCCACCGGACGGCGGAGCAAGGCCCGGCCGCCGGGTGGAGATCACAACCAGCGGAATGACAAGACGTATACTACAGTGCTGTATACGGGCTCTCAGTCAGCAACAGAAAATGCTGTGTCCGGCCGGATGGCGGAGCTAAGCCCGGCCGCCGGGCGGGACACAAGGAAAGGGGGAGAGAGGAATAGGCGTTCGTGAGATACGCCGAAGGCAGTTGAACACTGCCAACAAATACCGCGTAGGCGTCTCCCGAAAATGGAGAAGGCAGGGGACGCATACGCTCTTCCCGCGAAGAAATCAGGGATTCAAAACAGGAACTGCAAGGACAGGCAACAATGAAGCGACGGAACCGGAAACAAGGGAAGCTTGACGTAAGAACGTGAAGCGTCGTTCCCTGTTTCCTGGTTCTTTAAATAGCTTGCCTCTTAAAGGGACAGCGTAGGGGAGTCCCGAGGCATGACACTATGTCATCCATGTAAGCTGCTGAGAAGGACTCCAGACCAGATAATACCTGGTTCACCAACCGCTGGAAGGTGGCCGGAGCATTCTTGAGCCCGAAGGGCATCACCCGAAATTGAAAGTGACCCTCAGGGGTGGAAAATGCTGTCTTCACCATTGCTCCCTCGGCAATGGCAATCTGCCAGTACCCTGATGTCAAGTCGATGGTGCTGAGGTACTTGGCTGCTCCCAGCCGGTCAATCAGCTCATCTGCCCGTGGTATCGGGTGAGCATCTGTCTTGGTGACAGAATTCAACCCCCGATAATCCACACAGAACCGAAGTACTGGTGTGGTGCCCGGTGGAGCCGCTTTTGGCACCAAAACGACCGGACTAGCCCACGGGCTGCTGGAGGGTTCGATTACTCCCAACTCCAGCATCTTGGTCACCTCACCCTGGATGCTGTTCTTTACTTTGTCGGACAGCCGGTAAGACTTGGTTTTCACTGGCGGACTGTCCCCTGTGTCCACATCATGGGTACACAGATGCGTAATTCCTGGCGTGAGGGAGAACAATGAGGCATGCTGCGCCAAAACCTGGCGGCAGTCCTTCTGTTGTTCTGGGGTCAAGGATGGAGAGAGGACAACTCCCTCTACTGAACCATCCTTTTCCTGGGCCGCTAGAAGGTCAGGAAGAGGCTCACTTTCCTCCTCCTCGCTCCCATCCGTCACCATGAGGAGAGCAAGCTCCGATCGCTCATGATGAGGGTTCAGGCGCTTGACGTGGAGCACCCGGTGGCGCTGTCGGGGGGTCTTCAAGTCCACGACATAGGTGGTCTGGCCTTTCCGCTCCATGATCTCGTATGGACCAGTCCACCGGTCCTGGAGGGCACTAAGCTCCCCAGGCTCCATGACCCACACCTTCTGTCCAGTGTCCAACTCCACCGTCTGAGCGTTGTGGTCATACCACTCCTTCATGACGGCTTGGCTAGCCTCTAGATTGTCTGAGGCTTCCTTCCACAGCTTAGCCATCTGGCTGCGGAATGCCAGCATATAGTTGACAACATCCCGGGGAAGCTTCTTCGAAGTCTTCTCCCAGCTCTCTTTGGCCAGACTAAGGGGTCCCCTAACGGGGTGACCATAGAGCAATTCGAAGGGGCTGAACCCGACTCCCTTCTGTGGTACCTTGCGGTACGAGAACAGCAAGCAAGGGAGGAGGATGTCCCATTTCCGCCTCAGGTCTTCTGGCAGACTCTGGATCATTCCCTTCAAGGTCTTGTTGAAGAGCTCCACGAGCCCGTTAGTCTGGGGGTGGTAAGGAGTGGAGAACCGATAGGTCACCCCGCACTCCTTCCACATGGCCTGCATGTAGGCCGACGTGAAATTTGTGCCCCTGTCCGACACCACGACCTTGGGGAATCCCACTCGGGTGAATATCCCCATCAGGGCCCGCGCCACTACAGGTGCAGTAATGGTCCTCAGAGGGATGGCCTCCGGGTACCGAGTGGCGTGGTCCACTAACACCAGAATGAACCGATGTCCCGCAGAGGTCAGAGGGTCCAATGGCCCAACGATGTCTATACCGACCCGCTCGAAAGGGGTCCCGACCACTGGGAGTGGTTCCAATGGGGCCTTCAATTTGGTCCCAGTCTTGCCACTGGCCTGGCAAGTCTTGCAGGTCTTGCAATAAGTGTCAGAGGCAACTCTCATCCTAGGCCAATAAAAATGTGGGACTAGCCTCGCAAAGGTCTTGTCCTGGCCCAGGTGTCCGGCTAGAGGTATCTCATGCGCCAGTTCCATCAAAAAGGCTCGGTAGCACTGGGGGACCACTAAGGCCCTCGAAGATCCATGCACCGGAACCCTTGGCTCACTGTACAGGAGGCCATCCTCCCAATACACGTGATAGTTGCCGGTCTCCTTGCTCACCGCTTGTGCTTCGGCCTGTCGCCGCATGCCTTCAAGCGTGGGGCACTCCTTCTGCGCCCGACAGAATTCTTCCCGGGTAGGACCTCCTTCCACATGCCACTCGGCAAGGGTCAGCAAATCCCCTACGGGAACGACATCCACCTCCACGGACTCCGGGGTTACCTCTGCGGGCTCCCCATCCATCACACGGGGTGTGTCCTCCACAACACTCTTCTCTGGACCGACAGTGGGTTGGGCCGTTGTTTCAGGCTCCAACCCGGATTGAGTTCCTTGCTGGGCAGCCGTGGACCGCGTGACTACGCAAGTCCACCCTGGTAATCCCAGCATCTCAGTGTGGGCCTTCAACTCCACTTCCTTCCAGGCGGTATGTTCGAGGTCATTACCGAGCAGACAGTCCACAGGCAAGGCAGGGCTGATCGCAACTCTCAACGGGCCTGACACTCCTCCCCATTCAAAGGGAACTTGAGCCACGGGATAGTAGCTCATTCTGCCGTCAGCCAATACGGCCGGATAGTACACATCAGGAACAACCTGCTCAGGGGACACCAGCCGTCTCACTACAGTGGTCATGCTGGCTCCTGTGTCCCTCAGAGCGTCCACCTCCTCCCCATTGACCTTCACCCTCTGCTGGTACTTAGCAGTATTCGATGGTAAGGGCGTCACTGGGACCATCTCCTTATCTCCAAGTGAAACCAGGGTCAAGCCTGTCCACTCCCCTTCCCTATCTAGGGGCAGCTCCAACCCAAGCGCTATACTAGCCACCCCGGGACTCTTGCCACCAGTGGGGGCTGGGGGTCGTTTGCGACACTGGTAATCTCCCTTGTAGTGTCCGACCTCTCCGCACTCATAGCACCGGACCACTTTTGGCTGCTGACTCTTGTCAGGGTAAGTGGGTTTTGGGGGACGGTTCTGTGGTGGGGTACCTACTCCTTTCCCAAACTGTCTAGTTTGTGGGCCTCGTGAGAACTCTGTTCTTTTATCACCACCCTCTTTCTTCTGAGGGGCGCCCTGTCCGCCTTTCGGGCCATCTCCCCCGGGACCCTTGTGTGACACCCGGGTGCTAACCCAAATATCCGCCTCCTCCGCGAACTCACGGGAATCAGTAAGCTTGCGGTCCACCAAATGTTGGCGCAACTCCGGAAAACACTTATCCAAGAGGTGCTCTCTCAAAAAAAGGTTATACAGACTCTCAAAATCACGCACCTCGTTGCCACGCACCCAACCAACCAGAGCCTTTCGGGCATACTCAAAAAAATTCACCCAATTCTGCGTGGACAGCTTATGGCTGCCAGGAAACCTCTGGCGATACCTTTCAGGGGTGAGGCCAAAATGTTTGATAAGTGCCTCCTTCAAGGGGGAATACCTAAACTGGTCTGCCTTCTCCAAATACAGGAGTGAGTCCCTGACATCAGGAGGTATATACCGGTACAAACCACCTCCCCAATGTTTCTCAGGCCCCCCATGGGCAGTCAAGGCCACTTCATACGGCTCCAACCACCTGGCAATGTCATCCCCCTTGGTGTAGCTCGCTATCACCTCCTTGGGTAACCAGAATCTGGGCTCCTGCTGAGCCTCTGGTCTGCTGCCACCATTAGGACTTCCTGGCGCACTCAACTGCAATGCTCGCAGCTCCATTTCCTTGAGCTGCCGCTCGTGCGCTAGTCTCTTTTCTTCCAACGCTAATTTCTCTTTCTCCAAAGCAAACTGCCTATCTTCCCTTTCTCTCTCCTTCTCGTGCTCTAATCTAGCAAGTTCCCACTTCAATCGCCTCTCCTCCCTCCTGTCTTCGTACTCCTGCGGTGACACACTCTCCCTAGATACATTGCTCCCTGCCCGGGAACGTGGTCCTGGCAACACATTATCTGATACATCAATGTTGAGCAAACCTGGGTCTTCCTGAGTGTCCACCTCCCCGTGTGTGACCTGTTCCCCATCCTCTTCTTCCTCTGGGTGGGCCTCTACCCATGCCCTTAAGGCAGTACGGAGCTCTTCTTTAACAGCTCTCGTCTCCACAGGCACCCCCATCCCCTGACAAAACTCCCTTAACTGCACTGCCGTGTACTTATCAAGGTCAGCCAGCTGGAACTCCATTTTACCAGGTGAGGACCTAGATAACCTGGAAGAAAAATTCTAAGACGTGGGCAACAATACTGGTTCAACACACTTTGATGCAGGCTAGACAGTGGTGAGCAATTGGGTTTGCTTGCAGCAGGATAGGTGTCCAATTAATTGCAGCACACCCCGTCTCACTGGAGGGTGTTAAGTAGCTACAGGTCCTGGATCCCACCGCTGCCACCAATGTAAGAACTGGGACCGCCAGTTCTCCGGGGGGTAGCATGGCTCGAGCAGGAAGGCGGCCAGGGGCTTATGTGTAAAGCAGCCACTTAACACACACATCCAATAAAACTTACAGTGGCGCAATAATGGAGACCACACCAGATGTTGTATTTGAAAAATCAAGATCTTTTATATATATGCTTTCAATCAGAGCAAGGCATTGGTAATTCATTAGCATTTCAAATAAGCATTTCATTAAGACATTTCATGTATCATGTGCAGATTGCATTTCTTTTGAAGAGTAAGCATTTCATTAAGACATTTCATTAAAATTACAGCTAGTTCATCTATGCAATGAAACGTTAACTGACCCCGCCTGTCGCATCAAACTCTTTGACAGGCAAAGGGGTAATGGTATAAACCTGGAGGATTCTACAAGAAGCGACAATTATAATGCATTTAAATAGCACATCAAACCTCTCACGGTCGCTTCTCCTAGAAAGGAATAAAACATATCAACAAGTACTTTCCAGGTTAACAAAGAACTTCAAAGAACACAGCCTTTAGTCATTTGGGACAAGCTTTTCTCCTTGTGAATACAGGTCGGCTGCGACCTAGATAAGATCATCAGAATACCAAGGAAGCCCACCTCTGCAAGAAAATTCAGTACAGTGAAGTGAACCTCCCTCTCAGTTCCGGCTTGTACATATGGTGCACTAGGAGCAAATCAGGCTTATGGATACAGTGCACCTATAGCATTTCAGGCTTGTAAACACGATTCATGAAGAATAAGTCAGGCTGGTAATTATGCAGCACGATGAGCAATGCAGGCTGGTAAATTTGTAGGCAAAACGATTAAATGAGGCACATTGAGAAAGGGGGCCAACAGGACCCAGTCACAGTTAACCCCGGGGGAGGGGCGACCTCGGGCCTCACTCGGCCTACCGCCCTCCTCCCCAGGGGGTTACCTCACTTCTTCGGCCCTCCAGGGCCCTTGCGTGGTTCTCGGGGAGGGAGAGGGCGCTCTGACCCTCTTGAGGCCTCACTCGACCCAGCGCGGTGCAGACGCCACTTCAGGGCACCGGCGCTGGGGACAAGGCGGGGTTTCAATGCAGAGCAGACGGAGGGGGCTCTCAGGCTCCACGGCCCCCTCCGCAACAATCCAGGGCTTCCCCGTGTGTGGGACGAGGCGCGGGTCAGCAGCCAATCGCTGCCCGGCTCAGGCAGGGGCGCGGCCGATGACGCGGTCGCGTCTCCCGTCACGTGATGGGCTCCAAGCAGGCTTCAGGCCTAGCGCGGCCTGTCAGTTTCAATGCGGCGGCCCTCTCCTGGCACCGAGGGCCGCCGAGAAGGGCAAATACGGCGCTGGTCACCACGTGAAGGTGGGCAGCCCCAGGGCAGGCCGGAAGGGCCACAGAAGCGTCGCGTGGGTGGCGCTGATGCCGCGAGGACGTGGGGCCTCTTCAGGCACCTGGGGGAGCTGAGGTACAGCGCTAGCGTCGCTTCTCAGCGCTATGTAGGAGGGCAGATTACATGATTCTCATGAAGTAGGCTTCTTGGCGCTTGGTTGATTCTGCACCCTTGGTTGCTTGTTGCTTGAAGTTGCAGAAGAGGGGGGGAATGAGTTGAGGGCCTGAAGAATTTCTCCTCAGTCACTGCAGATGAGCTCTGGGGTTCCCTACCACTGGGCCAGATCAGGGGGATAGCTTTGGACACCTCACTGAGCATAAGAGGCAGCACCTGAATCCTGTCACTCCCAGTAGCATAGGTTCCACTCTAGGCCCTTCCGCCTAAAACTCCTGCGTGGGTTCCCCAGGTCAGTGATGCCCCAACTGACTAGAAAGTTTCCCTCCTTTTCCTTATATAGTGTTAGTTGGCAGTTGGCAGTGGCAGTTGGTGCCTCCCCTATTCTGGAAGGTTCCAGGAGCTTCCCCACTCTAACTATGGACTGGGGCTGGGTGGCTGGTGTTGCAACAATGTATGGGGACCCAGCCTGCTCCTGGCAACTAGGGTGCTACACTAAAAAGACCACGCTGCAGTAGCAGGGGCCAGTGGCAGCCATGTTGAAAGTAGAGAGCACCTACACCCTAACACAGGTTAGCTGTAAAAAGGTGCCCGAAGACCTAAGGACCAACAGAAAAATAGGTGGAAAAAATGAGGCCAGGGCGAAAAATACAGGGCAAGATCTTCCTAAGGCTGACAGGTCTAACAGTGACGATTGCGTATGTGCCGATAAAGACTCGCAAATCCTTTATAACAGTTCTGGCGTCAGCCGAACGCTAGGGCCACATCCAAATAAATCTTGTGCAGGAATCCACTGCGACCATGATATATTTATAGTTACCATCCCTATGTAAGGGACCACAGTGGTCCAGGTAAACACAAGCTAGTGGTTTATCTGAAATCAGAAGCGGCGTCTGAGCAGGTCATTTTATTGTTGAAACTTTTATTTTCTGGCAGATTTCACATTCTAGAACATAGTTTCTAGTTTGTTTCCTCATGCGCAGCCACCAATATCTTTGTTTTAATAATGATACTGTGGCGGAAATTCCTGCGTGTGCAGGTGCCAGTCCTTCGTGTGCTGCTAAGATCAGTCCTAACCTATGTTCCATGTTTGGAATTGCCCTATCCCCCACTCCAGGGATTCAAGCAAAAGGAACATTATTCGCATCAGTTATATATGTATTACCGAGTGGATAGTTTAGAGGTAACGCTGCAATAGCTGCCTTCCATTGAGGTTTTACTGCTAGTAACGTTTCACCGTCTATTACTCTTTTCGAGTGAGTGATTGTAGCTACGGAAGCCGTTCTCACAGCTGTCTTCGCGGCCTCATCAGCCAATGAATTCCCTGCAACGTGAACGCCATCACGCTGATGACTCAGTGTATGAATCACATGCGTCTTTTGTAGTTCTTTTTGCAAAATAACTACTTGTTCCCAAAGCGTTTTATGCTTAATTGTGCCACCTTTTGTATTTCTGAAACCGTTTCGAACCCATTTCTGCAAATGCTCGTTGTAAGATTCGACGCAGAAATACGAATCGCACACTATTAGTGTGGGGAATTCGCGATCGGTATTTTCAAGCGCCATCTTGAAAGCCTGTAGTTCAGCTCGCTGAGCTGTACAGTCTCCGAGTGATTGAGTTTTAGTGACCATAGGTCTAAATTTACCTTCGCGCCAGCGACCTTTAACAATCGTGCACGCAGCACTATAGGCTTGTTTACCCCCAACTGCGGGCTGTGCTGATCCGTCTGTATATATTATACATCCGTAATGTTCTAGAGGCAGAATCTCGGTCGGCAGAGGACATTCGTATTCGTATTGGAGGAATTCTTGCGTTTTTAAGCAGGGGTCAAAAAAGTATTCAACGTCTGCTGCAGCAAGAGAATTAACCCATTGCATCCATCTCGGATGTAAAGCCTTAGCATTGGGAATGCTTGCTTTTGTCACTGCCTCTCAGGCAGGTACAGGTGTAATGATAATTATGCGTTTACCCTGTGTGAGGGCTCTCTCTTTTGCTACCACAGTTTGAGCCGCTGTCAGAATTTTTTCTGTAGAAGTGAATTTTATTTCAGCTTGAGTGTACAAGTGTGATTTGTATGCTATTGGTACCTTTTCACCTTCATTAAACGTCAGGTATGTGAATCAGCATCTCCCTGGGATGATTCGGATCACAAGATTGCGCGCATTATCGCGTGTTTCTAATTGTGTTTTTCTAACATGTCTGTTTGCACTGAACGCAAAATTTCTGTATGGTTTTGAGTTCAATTTGTTGGTTTGAAATCAGGTTTGATTAGTTCGTAGAGAGGTTTAACCCTTTCTGCGTAATTCAGAACATAAGTTCTTCCGAAATTCAGGAAACCTAGAATTGACTGTAAGTTCTTCAGTGTCTTTGGAGGTTGGAGCAGCACACATTTCTCTAGGAAGTTGGCTGCCAGGTTTTTGCCTTCACTTGATAACTCGTATCCTAAGAATAGGACGTTGAGATGGGCAATTCGTGATTTCTTAAAATTGAATTTGTACCCTTCAGAAGCGAACCCAAGTATTATGGTGTTCAATCTTTTCAAGTGCACGTCCAAATCATCGTCTGTAAGATAGATGTCATCGACATAAGATAATGCCTCATCATCATACATTTGTAGTAACTCTGTTACCCTGGCTGAAAATATCCCTGGACTATTCTTGAATCCTTGGGGGAGACGGCAAAATTGTCACTGTGTCCCCATTATTGAGAAAGCGGTCAAATGCCTGCTTTCAGGTGCAATATTTTGACAGAAAAAAACCATTCCAAATATCTAATGTGGTTTTATATTTTTTACGCACGATGTTATTCATCAGTGCAGCACTGTGTGCATTTTGTACTGCAAATGTTTTGCAACAGGAGTTTAGATGTCTGTAATCCAAAACTAGATGACATGACTTGTCTGGTTTGGAGACAGGAAACAAAGGATTGTTCATTGACGAGATGCATGTTTCAATCACCCCTTGGTATTCAAGTTGATTTAGAATCTCCCTGACTTGTTTTTTAGCTTCTTGCTTAACTGGATACTGCCTCTGTGCAGTAGGTTGATTTTTTAACTGGATTTTATGGTGAGGAGAGTCCTCATCCCATCCCACATGATTTTTATATAATGCTGCAGCCTGGGCCACAGCCCATTTTCTGGCATATGTGTATTTTTTATTAATAGGAATATGATTTGAGAAGGCTAGCATAATTATCTCTTCGCCATCTGGGCACTCCCTGACAAATTCAGGTGGCCAGTCTCGTTCAGCTAGAAGAATGTCATAACCTTTAGAAAGCTTCTCCCGAAAGAGTGCTTTTACTTTTCTAGGTATGTCCCCCTCCATCTGGAGTGTTACTTCATGTAACTTGTGTGGTACACTAACCCTGGTGTCGGCAGTTTCAACTTGAATACATTCATTCAAGTCCACTGTCTCCAGATGATCCATCAGGATCTGACGAGCTATGGTCACTTCTGCTCCGCTGTCTAGCATTGTTTGGGCCCACTCCCCGTTCTTGAGTTGTGTCCTCAAGATCCTCAGCATGTCTGATCTTTACGCTTGCTACCTTCTTTTTGGTGAATTGAGTTTTCTTATTTTTTGGGAACGTGCTGTTTTTCTTCGGACTTCACGCGTTCCTCTTTTTGATCTGATCGTCCTCTCCTCTCGGATTTCTGCGAGGAAGTCTGAAAGGTACGAGAGGAACGAGTATCAGTATCTTGATATCTATCAGGTTTTCTTAAAGTATCCCTATTTCTAAAGTTATACCTTTTTTCAGAGGGCTCCAGTTGGGGAGACCTACCTCTGGACTGTGAATGCTTCTCTTTAGGAAGTGTTTGCTTAGTGTTTTCCCACTTCTTTTTAGGAGTAGTGAGATTATTTTTAATAAAAACTTTTTCAGGTTTGTCAGTTAGCTGGGGTTTTAATGGTTTCCCACCCAAACTATCTCTACCTAGTTCTTCATATGATTTTTCAATAATTCCTGCAAGCTCATATGGTTGATCTGTTATATCTGTTTCTTTTAACTTCTGGCGGATTGCCACGGATGCTTCTTCACCTTTAATGTTGGCTAATAATATAGCTGAGACCTGTTTGAAATCTTTCAGCAATTTCATACCTAGATTCAAGGCCGGTTCTGGACCGTATTCATTTTGAATCTGTCTCAGAACGTCTGGTATTACCGCCATGGACGGAACACCATGTGTTTTTGTGTACATTGAAGCAAAGACTGTACCCCAAGTGTCACAGTCCTCCACATGTGGTGCTATCCCCATTGGTAAACAGATTGTCAGAATTCTGTGTTTCTCATCAGGTGTACTATCAGGGACTACTGCCTCAATTTGAGTAATTTTATGTGTTAACCAAAACGGAATTTGTTCCCTTTTGGCAGGCATTTTACCAATGACTGATTGTATAGTCTGTGGTGTGATTTTGTTTGTGTTCCCCTGGTGAGGGGTGTGCTGTGGAATCCTTACAGTAGGTTGGACAGTTAAAGTCCGCATGACATATTAAACTAATTGTCTATGTATTTTAATTAACTGTTTTAGCTGAGCTAACAGTTTTTGACCTGTCATTTTTTCAATGTCAGAATGTGGTGTATAGCTGGCTAGTACCGGCCATGTAGCTCCTGGTCTACCTAGTGGACCGAGCCTGGTAATGTGATTTTGATGTTGTAGGGCGCCTTTAAACCAGAGCTGATGCTCTTGGTAAGTTAATGGAATTTCAACGTCCTCGTAAGGAACCTATTCCGTTGGAGGTTCCTCTACTTTGTAGTAGTGAAACTCGTGTGTGTCTCCAACTGCTGGAGGGAAGTGAATCCATGAATAGAATACCTCTGTCTGCCGATACTCATGTGCCTCTATAACAAAGATTACTTTACCACCTCTCGATGATACTCCATTATTTATCAGTTTGTAAGTTATAGTTTTCCTTACATTTACCGGGATGATTATAGCATCCAGGTTATTCTCTAGGAGATTTCTGTCATTTAAGGCTGCTTGAGCTGCTGCTGCAGCTCTTTCTAATTCTTCGTCTGTATCTGACATTTCATCAATTCAGAATTTGCAGAGCAAGTTTCAAGGAAACAAAGATTAGGTGCACAATATTTTGGAACACTGTATCCTTCAACGTTGAACAAACCAAAAACTAATACATAGGATTTTTCGTCCTACTCAGTTTTGGCGGATATTAGCCTTTTACCCACTCCAGACGTCTATTGGAGTTTTTACGGGAGAAAGGGGTCTGTGTGAAAAGCACGACGGAGTTACTCTAGTATCTAGCGTTAAATTATCGCTTTACCAAACGTTGGGCGCCATGTATTGTAGTTCCTATATTCCCAATAGGCTCTGCGCATTGGAATAACATATACTATAGTTTAGACGTAGGACTAGGGTCGACTAGGTCTCTATCGTATATATTAGACTTAATTGTGAGTGCCAGCTAGCTCAGAGGTCACTAGAAACTTTCTCGAATTCACAAGAAGGGATTAGTTTCTGACAACCGCATAAACGTGACAACTTTGTTTCCCAAGAATAAGAAATCAATCTCAAGAGTCGCTGAAACAACAGATAGCTATTTTACTCAGTCAATCGTGCATGCTTCGTTTCACCAGAGGTGTTGAGAAAATAGAGACAGGCGTTTTCAATAAAAAGTATTTATTGAACAGTCTTCTTTCTCAAGCATAAGAAATGTACTGCTACAATTGTAATACTGGTTATAAAGTACAAGGCATATAATACAAGAAGTATTATAAAGTAGTACTGTAAAAGCATGATATGGTTTCTAAGCCATAAATTGCCTAAAACATATAAAATACATACAGTGATAAAATAATGACTAAAAGTACTCAACTGGTGCTTCTAAAATACGCCTACCCCGGTGTACCTAACCTAAGTCTAGTACAAGGGAAGAAGGGAGGAGTAGCTTAAGTTTAGTATTTCTCTGCCAAGAGTCTGTCCAAGAATTCTCTAAGGGTCTAATCAGCTCCGTACCTTGGTTTAGAATGAAGGAGGTCTTGTATCTCTACCTCAGGACTCGATTTCCCAGCAACCCGCAAGGGTAGCCTGGAAACACTGGAGCTGGATTTCTCGGCAGGAGAAAAGACAGCGTCTCTCAGTGCGTCAGCTGGAGGGTCGGCTTCCTTCGGCACTTGCTGCTGCAGGGCATCGGGCAAGTAGTAAGTCAATCTGCTCCAAACCACCGTGTGTTTGTCTGGGCAAATCTAGGCATATTTATACTTTGAAGGTGCCGAGTTTGACGTGTGATTGGACTTAATAACGTCATCAAAGACTCAGTTCTTCGAAAAGTACATGATTTCCTAGATAAATTAGTATTCAGGCAAGGGGAAGTCCCTAGCTGCTGAAGGCAGGTTTCTCTAAGAAATCGTTGTTGATTCTTGGAATTTAGTGGAAGAAGCCATGCTGTATTTGGGCTGCATAGGCTAAGTCTAAATATGGTAATGATTTCTATGCCTATATAAGGATAGAACAATCTATACCTATATAAGGGCATGAATTACACTAGAGTCCTAGATTCATTTACAACAGTAGGACTTCATAAACACTTTCCAATGTCAAAAAGTTTAAAATGTAGTCAGCGCGTTAAAACTATTGCTAGAGTCCAGTCTGTCCAAGTTTGAAGACTTCTCCGGTTGAAGCAAGACGCGTTTCGATATGCCCGGCTTTGTACAGCAGGAACCTTGATGCTGTACCACTATATTTACTAATGAAGTTTTGGGGCTCGTTGTACTGTCATATGAGTGTTTCCGTCGTTCTGACCTTCTATCCACTACAAGAGCTTTATACTTCAAATTTGGACAGACTGGACTCTAGCTATATTTTTAACATGCCGACTACATTTTAAAGTTTTCGACATTGGAAAGTGTTTATGAAGTCCTACTCTGCAAATGAAAAATCAAAGTATCTGGCTCATCGCTATTCCTGTGGTATATCCCATACTATTAGGGGATCCAGAGGATATGTGTTACAATTCTCTCTACTGTTTTTCAAGCCTTGAAGAAGTTGTTTATACGACTAAACATGTTTCGGCTGTCTGCATCGACAACATTCACTATGTGTCAACATAATCAAGATTATCTTTGTCTTCTTGCTCTTTTTTGTACTTGGATGACTACTGTTTTGACTAGATACACAGAATGGTGCTACGTTTATTATTAAAACAACTGACAACACGGTCAGTTATGAAACTTGATAGCTGTGCTCTGTAATTGATTATTATGTTATTGCTGTTTAAAGACCAACGGCCCAAATAAACATTATTTTGACTGACTGATTGTATTTAGCACTTTCTACAAAACTAAGTTAGTATCATAAATTAGATTTTTATTGTGTGGTTCTGAGAATGGCTGAACCCTATTGCAACAAAAGATAGTATGTCTGAGCCATTTTTGACAAGAAAAGTTCCATTCAATACAAATTCTACACTTCTCAAAATGATGCACAACACAGGAAATTGATACAGCTCATATATTTCATATTTACTTTTTGTGTTTAAACTTTTGAGTGATGATGGATCTGCAAAGTTTATTCTGCATGATTAAAAATATGGTCATGAGATTTTAATAGCATAAAAATAGATCAGGTACCTGGTGGAAGATGCCTGTAATGCAAGTTTAAACTCTGGGCCGGACTGGGAACAGAAACCGGCCCTGGCAAACTGCTCAGCTGACCCCCCCTGGGGTGAGGGGAGTGCAGCTGAGAAGTTTGCGAGCGCTGGTTTCAGACGATTTTGTTACAGGGGTCCGATATTGCCGACCACCGGTAACAAAAACGGCCGCCCAGGGGCCCAAAACCAGCGGCCTACCGGGGAAACGCCCGGCGCCCGCTATGTCCAGTCCGGCCCTGTTTAAACTAATGACTTCCATATTCACAGTGCTTTCTGACGAGGCTGGGACCTCGTAGCACTAGCAATACACAAGTATCTATTCTCCACTGCACCAAAAAAAGATTTGAATCTTAGGCTCTCTGGTTACACACAGACGTCTGCAGTGCACGAATAGAGGTTTCATAATGTATTATAGTGCATTTCCCACAAATTAATCTAACTTTTTTCCTCATAACGCTGCGATATAACTGGCTTACTGCGTTGAAACGATTCTGTATTTAAAGAAATACACTTTTTTGTATTTTAAAGCGAGGTTATATTTTTATATTATGCTTGTTACACAATCAACATGTCACATGTTGTCATGGCCCGAGCCAAGATCAACACTAGGGTCTCTCTCTTCCAATTCGTTAGCTTCTCCACCTTTACACGTGACACGGCTCTAACCAGATAACTTATTCTCACCACCCTGGATCACACCTATTCCCACAGCTGCACTGCGGAAACCGCCGCCCTACCTCCCTCCCACCCGGTTCATAGAAGCCAGCAAGACCCCGACGGGACATCACGAACACACTTAACGTCCGTGACTTCAATAAATAGAAGTAGAGCCAGCCCTTCACCGGCTAACCACTGAGCCTGCTCGGACAGTGTGTTTATACCCCGCAAAGACACGTGCGGAGTCTGCAGCCAATCAGCATTCTGAATAGTACACAGCGCTGTAGGATTGGTTGAGGTGCAGCCTATGCTTCAATCCTAGGTAACCTTACACAGGACGAGTCCCTCCCGCTCCCAGACTGCTCCCTAAATATGTTCAGCCGTTGGATTGGCTGTCATACGACCCGGAAGTACTGTAATTATGGGCGAATGTCTTCCGTTAAAAGATCAATAACGGACAACGGACATTGGGTTGAATGTACGGACGGTCCGTGTAAGTAGCGGACAGGTGGTCACCTTAAGGGCAGGCCACGTGGGGTTAGTGAATGGGCGTGATACTCATGATAACCAAAACAATTATTCATTCCGGCAGGGACAATGACAACGCAAGCGAGCAAGGAAGCCGAGGCAGTCACGGAGCCAGCAGCCCACAGTAGGTCAGTGACGCCCCTTATATCTTCTTTGCCCAGCTTCCACAGTCCTTTTTGTGTTTTGGCAATATTGTAGTTCCGCTTTGGCTTTTTGTGGTGCTTTTTTTCTTACAGGCATTGATGGATTAGGCATCCTTTGATGGTAGGTACTAGGTGTCAACGGTAGCCTACACTAAACCTCAAGCAGATCTGGGTTGATGAATGTCAGGTGCATGCATTATACAGTGTATATATTTTTTAAGTAGGCGTTGCGGTGTTAATCTTCCTCTTCTGAGTATGCACTCAATATGAGTTGTATTCACAGTCCTGCTCGAGTCAGATGGAATCTGGTGCTAAATCGTAATTGATGCGCTGGCCCCCACCTCCTTCATCCAGTATTATTTATTTTACTTTGTCACTTGACGTCGATTACTGACTTTCCCTTCGTCTACTACTTTTTAGCCCTTTATGGATTTTCAGAGATTGCTGCATTTTTCCTGTTCGTGGTCGCTACTAATGGCCTTAACATTTATAGCTGGAATTGTATTTACTCCCAGTGATAATTATTTTTTTGTTTCTATTGTAAGTGGACGAATAGCACTCTCACGGTTGTATTTTCAGTTTGCCAAGGAATTAAACTTGTAAGCTTTATTATTTTGTTTAGAGATGGCTGATGATTCTTGGTCTTCATCTCTTGTGTTTACTTCTGATCGCGCTCAGTTGCCAAGGGGTCTGTCTACTCTGTCCTGATGCCCGATGCTAGCAATGTTTCTCATCATTGTCTACTGTTGGCCCTTTTCTCGTACATATTGAGCTACCAGTCCTACTTCCTGAAACCACCCCGCCCCTATCCAACTGCGTACCGTTCCTAGACTCGTGAACTTGAAGTCCCCCAGGCGACGTAACTAATCACCTGTCCTGTTCTTCCACCTAATACTCAGACCACCCCCCGACGCCTACTCTTCCCGACAGGGCATGCCTCCTCAGTTGTCAGAGGGACACGCCCATTAAATCGGTATTATCAGAAAGGCAGCTCTGCGTACGCTGGGCTGCGAGTTCCTCAGACATTCCAACTCTTACAGTGCCACCGTGTATTACGATATCTGCTCCCATCACATGGTCACCTGGTGAGGTGTCTGTCACATGGTGTGAACCCAATTAGTTTGAACCCCCCGCAAAAATCAGGTTTCCAACTAAATTGTTTCACTGCTCTGTGCATCTGATGTCCATTACATGGTGTGAATCATACGAAGAACATTGGCGGGTGCATCAGAAGATTTGTTTTTTGGTGTTTGAGGCTGTGGATTTAAAGCGCCTCGGTCCCTGCTCTGCATTAAGCTCCGCTCCCCACTGCCCCCTCTTCAAGTGCTGAACACAAATTAATATATTGGTAGGTCTGGATCTCTGCAACCTGAATAGTGGTTGCGCTGTTTGATTAATGAGTGTAAGATGGGTACGTAACCCTAGGGATTGTTCTGTAGTTTGAAAGCTGACCTTACCTAATAATTGTGTTTCTTTAGGGAAGAACCCTTTTGTCTGAGAGTAGGGATTGAAGCAGAAACCACGCTAACAAAGGGCGACAACGGCGCTGGTGTTCTATTTTAATGCATATACTCCAGATAAAGCACAACTATTGCACGAAATGCACTGAGTCTAATCGTGGGCTCATATATTCACCTCCGATAAAGACTACATAATAACATTATTGTATAGGAAAATATAGATATTGATGAACCAAAACAATTTCTTAGTTTTCCTTTTGTAAGTGGGTCCATGAAGGCAATTGCCACTCATTGTAAAGTATGCTCTTATTGCCTTGAGCAAGACAATGCGAAGAGGAATCCGAAAAGACCGCACAGGATCTGATTATAGTGCTAAGAGAGAGAAGGTGCCAGGCAGGAGTGGATTGGCACTCGGGCATGGGCCGAAGGGCCGGTGTCTCAGTGCACTCTGTGGACCGGTGTTTCCCCCTTTACCAGTCCACAGAGAGCACTGACAGGGAGAGGAAAGCAGCTTCCCCTGTGTTCCGTCGTTTTATCTCCCCATCGGGATGATCTCCCCCTTCCCATAAGCCCCGTACGGGGAGACCAAACCAACGGGGGAGAGCATCTAGTTAGCTCATAGCTGTATTTGTAAGCTCCCCTCTGAGTAGTGGGAGAACAAACCAACTGGGGGAGATCATCTAGTTAGAAGAACCTGGCCAGTTCAGTTATGATCAGCTGTGGCCTCTCCTTGACCCCCCTGCCCTGCCAAGCAATCACGCTGATGGTGGGCTGGGGAGGGGTGATTGTGTGCCAGATTCTGCCTCCCAGGGGGGCAGGTGTTGCTCAGGCCTCTGAGGTATTTTCACCTCGGCCCCCTGGGGCCACGCAGCCCAGAAACAGTGTTTGCTTTAACACCTTGCCCAAAGCCCTTCATGTGGGTGCCAGGTGATGTGGGGAACTGCACCATCTGCACCTTAGCCCCCCACATCCCCGTGGATGGCCCAGAAGCTATGTTTTTGCTTTAGCCCCTCTCCTGCCACCCATTGCCCTGAGGCAGTGAAGGGCTGGGGAGGGTTGAGTAATTTACAAATAGCTGGGGCCTTGCTGTTTTCAGATGCTCCTGCGGAGGGCTGGGGAATAATTTTTTAAGAGAAAGGGGCCGCTGTTTTCAGATGGTCCTGGCTGGAGGGGCTGGGAATATTTTTTTAAGAGAAAGGGGCCTTGCTGTTATCAGGTGCTCCTGCACTGGAGGGCTGGGGAATCATTTTTTAAGAGAAAGGGGCCTCGCAGTTTTTTTCAGTTGCTCCTGCGCTGGAAGGCCGAGGAATAATTTTGTAATAGAAAAGGGCCTCTGTGTTTTCAGATGCTCCTGTGCGGGAGGGCTGAGGAATAATTTTTTAATAGAAAGGGGCCACGCTGTTTTCAGATGCTCCTGCGCTGGAGGGGCTGGGAATTATTTGGTAATAGTAAGGGGCCTGTCTGATTTTCAGGTGTTCAGCTTGTAGGATATTGTCACCTTGGCCCTGTGTCCTTCCCAAGAACAATATCCTCCCACTTACATTCCTTGTGTGTTTAATGAAAGGGCATGGCCGCGATATGTGGGCCACGCCCTGCGATATGTGGGCCACGCCCCGCAAATGTGGGCCACTTTTTTCGTCAGTGCCCGGACCAAATTGGGATCCCAATCTGACCCTGGTGTCAGGGCATAGTGCACCCGTGTGCTGTTCGAAAGCAGCTGTTAACAACTGCGTGAAAACAGCATTACAAATTAGAAGTGTAATTTGGGGGTACATCAATTACTCCTAACCTGAAGGATGGTTTTGTACACTCTGAATTTGTAGCATTCCTATTAATTCAAGGTGTACTGTTTCATTTTCAGACGAAGACTAGAAAGTCATAACTTTCTATCTTCAGACAAGAAACTGGAAGTCAGACCTTTCTCACTCCATTCTCGTTTGGTTTCTTCCAGTATCCCTAGAAGTACTTAAGAATCAATCAATCAGGGGTTTATAAAGCGCGCTACTCAGCAGTGAGGGTCTCAGGGCGTGGGGAATGAGGGAGTGGGAGGTTTACAACATTGCGTTCTTCATCAAATGTGTAAACAGGCATGTATTGTTTTGTGTTATAGACATGCTTTGTACCATTTTGGAACTGGGGAGGGAAGTCGCACAGTGTTCAGAAATAAATTGCAAATATGGTAGTTAACCTGTTGGTGTGCTGTTAAGAACACCCTCTACCTGCCCTAACTCCCTAGAGTTTTTAAAAGTTAAGCATTGGGTAGAAACCTGCTCAGGCACTGCACTGGGGAAGACTGCTACAATTTGTGGGCATTGTGAAATGTGACCCTTTAATCGCTGCTCGGTGTTGACTTCTTGGCAAGGTAAAACCCACAGGTTGCATGCAAAATAAATCTAATATATAAAAGCTGGGTTTCAAAGAAATTAGATACCAAGTCTCCCAAATTCACATTGGCACACATATTTTTATGGAAATTTCAGCGTTTAATGAAAGCTGGTATTTTTTCATTTTGATGTGTACATCTTGTTTTGAAGAAACAGAAAGGAATAACCCTAACAGTGTATGGAAGATTCACATTAATAATAAATAGAAATACTCCAGTTCTCTTGGAGGAAGAGGGTGTAGTCTGGCTTCTTTACAAAATAGATTTGACTAAGACTTCCTAAGTTGAGTGTGCATGAATGCCAAACCCGTGGCTCCATTGTATGTGTGTAGTTCTTAAAGTGAGGATTTTGCATCCAACAACAGATTATATAGCTGTAGATTCCATGAAATTGTCGCTACTGTGTGTGTGTGTGTTCTTGAGTTTTCTAAATTGAAGATAGTTGCAGTAAGCTTGAGCTGAAGGTGTTTCAGACCCTGGAAGTCCAGGGCTTCTCCTTTGTGT
Organism: Lissotriton helveticus; assembly: GCF_964261635.1. NCBI lineage: Eukaryota > Metazoa > Chordata > Amphibia > Caudata > Salamandridae > Lissotriton > Lissotriton helveticus. The sequence goes on from NC_136068.1 coordinate 484,248,902, forward strand.
TTTAGTTTCTAGCAAGAATGTTGTTGGATCAGCTGAGAGGAAACTGAACAAAGGTTTGTGGCTGTTGCATAACAACACGCCTGCTTTTGTAGGTAACCAGGACCCCCAACCTAATTTTCTTTTTGCCTGATTCAGTGTTTCATGTTTTTTTTCTGGATTTTACCAAGTTCTTGTGAAGTGTTTTCAGGTCTGGCTGAAGTGTTTTAGTACTGGCTTGACATGGCTATGTATCCATAAATGTAGGCACACGCTGGATGTAATCCAGGTGTACAAACACCAGAGCTTGAGTGAGCTCTTTTCAGTTAGTACTTGCAGGAAGATTTTCCAAAGGGTGCATTGATTTGAGAGATAAAGCCACGTTCGTACCTAAAACACCCCCAGATTTCTATTCTTGTGTTTGGGGAGCATAATTAGTAGGCCAGTAGATTGTTAGAATGTTCTAGTCTACCAAGTTGTAGGCTGCCAAGAGATTCAGACGTTTCTAGGGCTCATGTTTGCCTTCGCCAAGGTTGACCAGTGCCTTCTCTGATATCAGCCACAGTTGAATCTGTGTTATCTGGCAGTTTTTCAGAATTAGGCTCTGTGTCTTTGACTCTACCTTCTCTTTTCTATTTGGTTCCAGTGTGGGAGTTTGGAAATTGGTCAGTAGTTGAATAGCACCTCTGGAGGCCTGCCATGTTGTTTTTCATCAGCTTGGTGATGATTTCATGTCTTGCTCAGAGATGGTGGCACTGGAATGGAGACATCACTTAAATGCAGGACATCTGCCCCGTGATTGAGAAACGTTCTTGCATTCGTCCTGCCGGTCATTGTTTCTGAATGTGGTGATTTCCCCTGATTTATTGGCAGTTAAACTGTATTTGCAACCACGGTTTTTAAAATATCAAATGCAGACTAAGGCAGGTGGTAAGGAGTTGGCGTTAAAATGGAAAAGGTTACAATTTGTGTTGACTTAGCAAAGTGTCTTAGGTTGGTTGGAAACATTAAGATCTATAATGGTAATTTCAAGACGTTTTAATTTTAAATTCACAATACATTATAGATGTTTTGTCTATTTATAGAATTAGAATAGGTCTTTTCATCTGTTCATGGTATTGAATGCAATTTTAATTAAAATGCATTGGACGTTATAAAGTGGAAAAGTCATAATTGGTTACTTTGCACTTTATTTGGACTGTTTGTCTTTATGAATCTATGGTAAAGTTTTTTGAAAATGTCTCCCTTATCAATGGTTTCTTTTCTTTCGATGAAGGCATACATGAATTCTGGCAAATCACGACTTTCTGTTTTATAGTAATTTCCTGCGTCCGAAAGAAAAAACAAAGAGAACCAAATTTGGAACTTTGGAATGTTGCAAGTATTTATTTCTTCGGCAGAAGAGCTGACCCTTTTATATGTTTGAAAGAGTGGCATAAACATTTATACTCAAAAACGTCATGTAATTGCCAAGTTAGCTCGTCGTCTCCACTTTTGCTGATGAAATTACATGCAATATAACTGATGAAGTTGCATATTAGAAAAATGTTTAAAATTCTACATTGCATAATTGATGATATGGAGTGTTACTTCATTGATGAGAAAGTGTATTATAACGGTCATGGTGGGCAACTTTTGGATCAAGCCTGCTGGGAACCTTCTCACTGTGCAAGCACAAGCACAAGGAGACCACAGTGGCCAGAGCATCTAACAGTTTTGAGTCTACTGTCTGTGTCCAGGGCTAGCATCCGAGTCCTTTAGCCCTTCTTTTTATGGGCCAATTGAAAATGGGAATGTGATGCAGGTAGAGTGAGAAGCAGTTCTGTAGCTTTAAAGCGTGCACATTGAGGGACCTTCAGTTAAGCTTTGAATGTGATCATCAGTGGCATTTTGGGGTAGGCAGCTGAAAATATATTTCTGGCAGGTCCATTAACTAGGGACAGTGCTTTGAAGTGAGGTTTGTTTTTTGTTTTGTTGAGTCAGTGTAGGCAAGGCTGAGGTAATGTGTTCGATCATCTCTTGCAAAAAATTAGCATATGTCTGAGGTCTCTTGTTTCTGTAGTGTCTTAGCAGGGAGAACAGAGTAGATGCCACTTTGTACATTCATGCTACATGTTGCAGATTTTGTTTCTGTTTATACTGTTAAGGCTTTTTCTGATGGTTTTGTGATTAAGATCGGGTCATTGGGACACCTTAATTCCCTGAGAAAAGTGATTTTTGATTTGTGATACATTTAAAAGCCTTCGACCTCCCTACCTTCCCTGACCGTTCTCTAACCATTTTGATGTACAGAAGAGTTTGGTTCTTTTGTAGAAGTGTAAATTGTATGCTAACCGGCCAAATAATTTAATTTATTTTGTTGCGTTTGGAGTTGCTTTGTACTCTGTTACATTGCCTCTTCCATCTAACACTCCGAGAAGTCTGATAGCTTTCTAAACAGAGGTAGAAAAGCCTTCCATAAGTTCAAGAATCGTGGAAGGGTATTTGTTTACGTTCAATAAAATTTGGTTAGTAGGTGTTTAAAATAGTCTAATAAGATATCCATCGCTGTGTTTGTCTCCATGTTCTGTTGTTGCATTTTAGGCAGTGCTTGAAGGGGACTGGGTCCTATTGGCGCTGAGTACTGGCAGAACAAAATAAGCATTGGTGAAACCAGTAGGTCTTCCTTGGATTTTGAGTCCTGACTAAAACATGAAAAAAGCCTGCTGCAGTGGAAAAGCAAAACAAAAAGCAATTGATTTCTGCACTGGATCTGTAAGATAAATAATTGTGTGATTATTCAACATCCTTTGAGAAGTAGAATAGTTCCCCATGCTTTGCAATAAAAGCTGTCCATATGGGCGGCATAATAAACCAAACTGTCGCTAGCAGGAGGTGAGAGTAACCACCTAAATGGCAATAAGTCTTGCAGAAACCTGTGCTGTGAAGACAGACTTAAACATTGGATGTTACTGCTCCCTAGCATGGCCCTTTTTTTTTTTTGCTGCAGCAGCAGCAGTCGCTCAGTAATAAAAATCTGGATACTATATAAAAAAAACAAAGGAGGCAGGGACAGCCATGCCAATTGCCACAATCTAATTAACGTAACCTAGCTCAGTCTTCCTTGTGGCTAGTCCTAACATGGCTTAGGACAATTCTTCTGCTGGCTCTGGGCTGCTTCGCTGTGTGTGTTCACATCCCTACTTATTAGCATTTCTGAAGATAAATATGTTCTTTCCCACGTGCTGTTAAAAGCAAAGCAGAACTTCTCTCCGCATTTCCTCCCTCCCACTTCATTTCTAAACAAACCCCTTGCAGGCAACTCTGCATAGCCTGGGTTCACAATGTGCCCAACTGCACGAGTGACATTTCTCCAGCTTCACAAGGAATCCTGCTGAGCTGGTACATTTTTCATCACTGCTTGAAAGTGTAACTTGTCTGACTTTAGTGAGCGGAGGGCGTGTAGTGAGGACAGTGAAGCAGGACATGCAGGAACAAAAAATCAGGATCCATAGGCGGACACTGCATATAGACTGTGTGGAGATGAGCAGAGAATCTGGGCCTGAGGACTAGGAGAAACAGGAGCTTGTAGGGAGGACCAAGTGAAGGATCAGGAGACCAGTATTAGGAGGACCAGGAAGAGGAGGAAAGTACCATGACTGTCAAGACCAGACTTACAGTGGGAACCAGTAGGAAGAAAAAATGGCAAGGAGGATAAAGATCATCAAGAAGAGAATGACTGAGCAGAGAAAATAAACAGGAGGAAAAGAACAACTAGGACCACCAAGAGAATCAGAACCACCTGTATAACCAAGAACAGGAGAAAGAAGTGGAGGAGTATTTGTCAGAAAAGTATACCAGATGCTGTTGAAGGACGAGGAAATGTGGTTGGACCTGGACCAACAGAAGGAACAGAGTCCTAGGTGATCAAGAACCAAAGGGCCAGGTGAGGTGGAGGACGATCTGAAGTAGGAGGTGATCCGAGGGACCAGAACCACAAGATCTAACATGTGGGCTAAGACCACAAGGATGTATAAAGGGAGGATGATTAGGACCAGGAAGAGTAAGCCCACAACCTCGTATCTGCCAAATTGGGTGGCCCCGGGAAGGGGAGGTCCAACCCAGGAGGTGGAAGTTATGTTTAGGTACCATGATTGCATAGTAGGAGCTGCAGGATGAAATTACTTTGAATGTTGGTGGGCTTTGTGCAGCCTTTTCTTTTCCTTTATGTGTGTTTGAAGTTATGGCGAATCCCCAGTCCTGTTTTGGTGTATTAAACGGGGGACAAGTAAACTGTCACAATGAGGTCATGAGGAAAATGCATAGAGAAGCCCGACTTGGGCTCGCAGCTCCACTGCAATACAATGAAAAGGACTGTCTCTGAGATACAGTTTTTACAGTGACGCATCTCCATGGCTCATGGGTACCCTGAAGTGGGACAAGAAGAACCTTTGAGCATTGCAAATTGCAAGTGGATCATAATGGCCTCCATGGAGAAGTTGCATAAAAAACTTGACACCATGGAGCAGAAGATGATGGCCCTGTGTCCCGTCTGAAGTAGGTTATATCACAACTGGTCGAAATGGAGATTAAAATCACCTCTGCTGGATTGCAAAAATTGGGACTATGGACCACAAGCTCCACTTTTATCGTCCTGCTGTTTCCAAGTCCAGTTGTACACTGTCCCATGTATCACATTTTTGAAGGTCCAGGTAGAGCATCTAGAGAATCTTTATAGAGATAAACTCATCAGTACTAGGATGTGCACCAAGCATTGGGGATTCTGTTCTTGGAGAAGATTTGGGGGCATTTCTTGGAATCTGGATGACTTCCCTTAAAAATGAATACAGCAATTGCAACCAAAAGTGCTAAAAGAGGATACCAGTCCATGTGCATGTTCTTGTTTATCTTTGCACAGGAGTAGTTACGAGAGAAGATCTAAGAAGGGTAGCGATTAAAAGAGAAATCTATGATCAAGAGAACTGAATCCTTTTGTTCCCTCACCTGAATTCAATGAACATCAGTATGCAGCAGGGATGTAGCAGCTGAGAAAAGAGGCAGTGAGGTAAGGGACTGTGGCCCCAGTCTTGTTCCTTGCTTTTCTGAGGGGGTTGTAGGAGAAAGAGTCTCGGTGTGCCCTGGTTGAGACTGTAAAATAATTTGTGCAATTTTGCCTGTATGAGCGATGATGCATGAATATGGTCGGCTCTGACCAAATTGTGAGGGTTTTTGGCTTAAACACAATTTTGTTCTTAAATTGTACATATTTTATTGAGTATAGTATGGATAGCAAAGTACACCATGAGACCAAGGTCCCATAACGAATATTGCAGTGAAGTACATAGACAGTACAACATTGTGCTCGATTTGGGCACCAGCACCCCCAGATCTTCTTGGAGTTCAAGCTCATCTGTCTCTTGAGTTAGCCTCTTCACGGGTTGAGGGTTCCAGGTTAGAATACAATGTCAGGTAGGAGGTGAAGATGGAGGCAATATCTATTGCCTGATCTACTATTTGGACAACCAGCTGTGGTATCTGTCTGGGGAAACATTTCTATTGATCATATCCCTGGTAGTCAGCAATACAGTTACTTACTAGTTTTATCCCTCCTCGCGTTTTTGAGGTCCTCCAGATTTGTCTAGACTTTTCTAAGTAAAGTTGCTACAGAGTTGCTCTGTTAGCATCAAGCTTGGGGAGAAGGTGTAGCCTTACGGTTAGAGTGGTTGACCTCGAAGCTGGGGAACTGGGTTCGAGTCTCGGCAACGACGTTCAACATCCTGTGATTCTGGGCAAATCACTAAATATCCCCGTGCCTAACAAAAAATGAATGTGTCCTTCTGTAACGAAACCGGTGCTCATGTAAAGCGCTCTGATACCCAATGTCTCGGGTCTAGTTTATACAACTCTTTAAGCTTTTTTTTTTTTTTTTTTTTTTTTTTATTCTAAAGGAAGAAGACAATTTCACTTCAGGTCAAATATCCTAAACTTCAAGTTGGCTGCTCTTTGTTTTTTGTTGATGTTCCACCCCCACCCTTTTTCATGGCCTTCTTTCAGAAAAGCACTGCTTTCCCCTCCGCACAGATCGAAACCCCTTCAGTTACTTTGAAGTATGATTGTACTACAGAGCGCATAAACCCTGCGTTAAATTGCCACATGGCTTGTTCGCCTTCCGAAGACCTTCCTGTACTTATCATTAATGGCAAGTGGTCTGGTATCCCTCATGGGAGAATGCAAACACCCGCACCGGAGCATCATCCACACCAAGGAGACAAAATATTCTACCTGAGATATATACTTATGAGCTGGAGAGACACTGGTATAGGCTCATGTATGCGCGTTCCAAGTTCTCCAAATGTCACACAGTCCTGTAAAGGTGGTCCAGTCAGCTAGTGGGGCTTGTCTGTTGGGGCTGCAGCTCATTGGGCCAGTATGCCAGTATGCACAGATTAATACAGTGTGATCCACCCGAAAGCTCAAATAGTTGATAGGTTTGGATTCATAGGGTAGAGAGAGGTGTATATATACCGGTACCTCTGAGACAGACCCTAGAGCTGATGACTGACCAACACATATGGAGGGGAACAGCTCTTGACTATTAGCCAGTGTCTCCTTTACCTTCTTTGATTCAACTAGAAACCTGGAGGTCCACAGTAAGGGCTGCTTAAAATGGGTCGCAGTGCAGCCATGAATATCTGACTGCCCTGTAGGCAGGCAGATCATGGCACTAAGACTGTTCATGTTGGGAGTCTCACATCTTACAGATTCCAGTGCCACTATAAGCCAACCCACTTGCTCCAAGGCTAAGCAGTATACTGTCCTCTGGAAGCCTGAGCTACCAGGGAGGTGATACACTCTTGACATGCAGTGCCCCTGGACAAGGGTAATAGGGAAGGTGTGGTGGGTGGACATCCTCGTCCAGCTGCAATACCTTCCGCTCCCCTCAAATCCCCTCCCACCCTTTAACACATGAAAGGCCCTTCACTCCTAAGTTCAGGTGATCCTGCTGTCAGAGAAGGCTGTGACTGCTGCGGATATCAGCTGGCTGGCCGCAGAAACAAGAAGAATTGAATGGATCTGGCAGGAGAATTAAGAAGATGTCTACCAATTTGGCAAGACAAACCACACCCCAACCCCATTTTGATTAATTCTTCTGGTCGCAAACTATTCTATACTGAATTTCACCCTGTAACATTGATGGGAACTGGTTAAATGAGGTCCCAACGGCTCTGACTCTTTTGAGGGATGTGACAAATCACTTCACTTATAACTGAGATAGTCCTCCTTGCTCCATGATTTTCGATGTTATGTGAGCACCCAGACTTCTGCCTAGCCATCTTCCCATCTCCTTCCCTCATGACCTTGGGTCCTACTCTCAGTTGATCTGCTCTGGTAGGCGGGCACCCCTTAGCATGCAGAAAATTTAGTTGCCAACCCCTTTTTCTTTCTTTGCTGACATTATTGCCTGACGTTTCCCACACATTACCCATTTTTTGTCCAACACAGTTAACATGTTGTGCTTTCCTTCTTCTATAAGTCCTTAGCATCATGGGTGAATATGACACTTTTTTTTTTTTTTAAATTTTTTTTTTTTTTGAAGCCTAAACTCTTCGTGCAGAGCATGAATAGTATTATTAAATCTGCTACAATTGTGATTGTATTTTCATCTTTCTTTATGAAGCATTGTACAATGTACCAAGATTGCAGTGAAAATATGGTTACAAGCTGAAGATCAGTATTCTTGGTGTTTTATCAAAGGTTTCTGGAGGTAAGGAAATGCAAAAAGGTTGGAGTTTATTCAATTCCTTTCTAAAGACTGTGACCGTCATTTTATTTCTGATTTTCATCAAGCCTGTTTTTTTTGGACAAGAGCATTCCCATGTGCTACTTCTGAAGATGGTCCAGTAATAACTCGGTATGGTTAAACTGTTGACTATGCCTACAGTGTTTTTGTTTTTATTATTGAAGTCGTTTGAGGCGATCCTCCTAATTTTCTTGATCAGAGAGAGAACCTTTAAGAATCATGAACTCAAATGTGAGTCCTAGTTTCTTTGTCAATACTAGAGTAGTATTTGCTCTTCAACTGGTGTTATCTAAATTTTCCGTCGCTTTATCAACGGGCTGAAGTAGTAGACCACTGTTTGCCCTAAGATGGTGCTGACAAGTGTGAAGGATCGCGGAACTGAGACAGGATTGAACAGGAGTCTGAGAGACGTGATAACTGGTGAACATCTTCTTTATCCTATTCCTTATTTTGTCAGCTGTGTGATGCGTTGCTGTGGTAAGAGTAAGCTTGGTGACAGCAGTCACGTAACTTTGCGAAATAGGGCCTAATTGTTGCAGACGTAGTCAGTAGGTCTACGCTCTAAAAGGCAGAGCTGTTGTATTTGTCAGTGATTGTACTGTTCACTTGCGTCAGACATGTGGACGTATGACCAACTACGTTGCAGTGGGTTTTCATTGAAAAAAACAATGCACTCTCTTGCGTCGTGACGCGTGCCTAATGATGCAGAACAGCCCATAGTGCTTTAAATTTATTGTTATAACATGGCGGACATCCTTGTCGGAACACTAAATAAATAAAAGTGAAAAAATGAAAGAAAGGTGCGCTCCAAGAAGCAAGCAGACTCTCCTCAGTTTGGAACCACCCAGCCTGAATGAATGACAGTGAGACAGGGTACATCGGGGAGTAGAAGAGGTAAACTAAAGAAGTGCAAGAAATTGAGGGGACCCAAGGCTGAACAAAATAAAAACAAAAACCTGGGGAGCTTCATTGAGGGTGGGGGTAAGGAACATCTAGGAGCTTGGGGAATGAAAGGAGTTCATGGAAAGGAAACGCAAGGGAGATTCGAATAAACATGCACTCCCATGGAGTGCTGAATTTAAAAGGAAAAAATAGACCCCTTGAGTATGTAGGGAAAGGATACTACTAATTCATTAAGAACTCTGTGAAACTGAGATTATCATGGGTGAACAAAGTCCAAAATAGGGGGAAAGCAATTGAATCAAGACTAGACCACTGAAAGACAAAACGAAGCCAGCCAATCATTTGCAAGCGGCTGTCCAAAAGCCCCCCCCATAAGTATATTTAATGTATTGTAAACAATGGGTATGGCCAACAAGCCGCTAAAGCTGTTTGTAGCAAAGAATTAAAAATATGGTGTGAGTAAAAATTTGCATGTTTTTTAGTTCTGAATTTATGCTTGGAGTACTTTTTTAATATAACAGTTCTCTTCTGGTGCTACAACAAAGTCATTAGTTATTTTGTGCTGTAGTTATTGTGTTGTTTCCAGAGATACTATAGCTTGAAAGATGCATATAAAGGGTAATTTTGTTTAACATACTGCTAAAATGCAATTTTGAGACATTTGAATTTAGTAGGTGGCGCACTTAGACACAAGTTTATCAACGTTTATATGATTAACTGTGAAGTATTTTTGTTAGGTAGGCTGATTATTTAAGTTTTATCAAATAACTTGGTAATTTAAGAACATGAAAGTAAAGAGTATTTTTGTCATGTCCCATCTAATAATAAAATAACCTCCACTATATGCCAGCCAAGTTAATCCACACCCTACAGCATAGGCTAAGGACAGCCTACAATGTAGCGAATAAAGCCTAGCGACTGTGTTGACATTATACCTAAATGCAAATTGCAGTTAATAAATGCAAGCTGTAGTTGGCAAATATATGTTTCGCTATATAATCACTTGGTGAAAGGAATAAAAAAAAAACAAGATACGTGCTGGAATGATTGTGTTGTGTGACTTTCCCAGGGTACTTGAGAAGCAATCTAATGGTGATATTGATGTGTTTGGTCAATTGGGAAACACATCTCTGTAAAGTAATACTTCCTCTGTTACTGTTATACTGGTGTAAATCTGTGACAGGTTTTGGTTTGCGTGATAAGTTATCTTAAGAGCGGAATGTTATCAGAGCACAATTTTCTCTGTATGAAATCTTGTCACTTCTGGGTATAGAATTGACCGATTTACACCTACCTTTTTCAAAAATACTGTTCTTTATTTACTGATATCTGGGAGATGGCTGTCTGATTGTGACATGGGGTGCATAGTATCTGTTTTCAAGATGACAATTCAGGCTTTCCATGGATAAATAGCTAAGCTCTCCTGTGTCCACAAAGATCTGCAATTAGGGTTGCATTTGAGAAGTTAGATATACTTGATATGGTTTATAGAGAGAACCTCTGGGGTTGCTCAGCCTAGAGGCTTTGTCTTTTTACAAGTGGGTGGTCAGGCTTGGTTAGGTAATGATCATGGTTCCAGAAGGAGAGGTGATGTCTGTACACTGATCAGTGTAGTCATATTGGAAATCTTTGACAGTCACCGTATGGTTTATAGTAATCCTCCATCATAGTGTGTTATAGAAGACGAGTATATGACGTTACATCACGGTGTTTACACCGCGATACCTTTACAACGCAACCTGTTACAACGACTTGCGCTGGGCCTAGGAACAGTATGATTTACTATTCCAACTCCAGTCTATGTACAGTAGGGAAGGTGTTGGAATAGAAAATCACACTATTCCTTAGGTTAGAGCACCATCCAGCGCAAGTCAATGTAATGACTTGCTTTGTAATACCCGCGTTGTTAAGGTATTGCGGTTTAAACACCGCAATGTAACCGATGTTTCCCTTAGAAGACACCTGCAACTTTAGCTTTCTATCTAGAAGCAAAATTGCAAAGAGCCTGCCCAATCAGTTAACCTTATAATGGTTTTTAGCTTTATTTGTGATTGCGTCCGTGCACTTCTCAACAACGTTATTTTCAAATTGTAGCTTCAGTAGGGTTGTCTGATCCTTCAGATACCTGGATGTCCTATTGAATCTTTCAGTTGCAGAGATTTTCCTTTTCTAGGGGTCAAATGTACTGATTTTTTTAAATTATGCCTTTACTGATATTCTAGAGCGTGTAATGTGTGCCTTGAATGTGTCCCAATTATTAGTCACGTTTGTGTAATTTGCATGGTTAATGCAGAAAAAGAGTCAGAGCACTGAATATCTTGGCCTAATGCTCAAAAGTGTTTGCATTCGAAAAGGCAGTTTAGTTGATTTTTAGAATGGAAATCCACACAAGTGCATTTCAATTCACAATTGATTTTACTAATCACCATGCGAACCTTTGTCAGTTGCAGTTGGAAAAGCAGGCACGAGTGTCTCCCCTACCCTCCTTATTCTTAACAGCTTGCATCACTGCTTTGCGACCACTTTTGAGATGGTCCAGCATGCCTGGTTCCGAACTAAAAATGGCAAGTGATAACCAATCACAATATCTAAGGTGGCAATATGTGACTGGTTGTTCTGTGTGTTTGCAGGCTGCTGACATCAGGAGGTGTTAACGGTGGCCCCAGAAACCACTGCATGCTTTGTTCAAATTTACACTGTGCGGTTGTTTGTCTTATTTTTCCCCCTTTAAAAGATCCGGTTGCAATGAAAGGACACTTGAGCATATTGGAGTGGATAGCCCAGCATTCACTTGTTTTCACAATGATTTGCCACCTAATTTTACGTCAATAATATGAATGAGGCAGGCAGTTTGACTTTGTGGAAAGTCACTTTGTGTTGCAAAGGGTTCGAGAAACATTTGTACTTCAAAAACTGAGGTTGGGTTGCAGCACAGTGCAACATAATGAACCGTGACCAGCCTCTTTCAGCATCTGGCCTCGTATCTCTCTGTTCTGATTAGAGCATTAGATTCCTAGCAATCTTCAATTTCCTACACCTTTCTGGAGCCATCATGGTTTGAAAACCCACACACACACTATGCTGCAAGTGCAGAAATGCAAAATGGCGAATTTGACTGTTCTCTTGGAAAATCTGTTGAAAGGAATGCTTAAATTAATCTCAGGATCTAGTGATCGCTTGGGACTGCATCATAGGTAATTTTTTGTGCCCATTATACCACTCTAGACAGACACCTGCCATATACAAATCAATCTTTCTCTTGCCCCAACTAGGATCAGTTGAGTCCGAAGTGCAAGAACCAGTCCCCTTCAAATGGGGACACAATCAAACCCAGACCCCTGTTTCAGCCTACACACGCCTCGTCAGTGAGGCTTGGCATAGAGAACAAGGGACCCACATCTGGGCATACCTGTAACACTTATTTCATAAACTGCAACAAGCAGAGTAATTGAAGGACTGCTTGAATTAATCTTCATCACTAGTGAGTGCTTGGAACCGCATTCCAGTCCATCATTTGTCACCCACTATGCAACCTGTGACCGAGACTTGCCTTATGTATATTAGTCTTGGGCCTGCTCCAGTAGATTTTTGCAGACGCAAATGAGCTATAAGCCAATATTTGAATGTTTCTCAGACCTGTCCAGTGGTACCCATCCCCCTCCCACCACCCTCCCTCAATCTGCTTAAGTTGGGGTTTACTACCGACCACCCCCGCTTAAACATGCAAGTTTATTGTTGGGTGCAAGCTGACAGTGAATTCTGGCTCTGGGATGACTATTTCAGGCCTACTCTTAGCATGTGTCAATCGGTTTGCTCACATGTAGATCTACAAATGAGTAAATCCTTTTATTAATGTAAAACCAACATGAGCCCATGTAAGCCAAACTTACACTTATCATTATCTGTGGGAATGGAGTCCATAACATTTTGAGTCTGACCAAACCTTTTAGAATTTATCTTCACGTAAAGTGTAAATGTCCGGTCACTGATAAATTGCTTATGATATGTTCATAACAAGACACAGCGTGATGAAGATGCACTTCACACCCCAGAATTACACAGTTTGTTTCAAGTGCAAAAGGTCAGACTTTGATCCTCAATTGGCTCCCTAAACACTGGACCACAAGTATAATTTGGGTTTAGTTATAGTAACATTTTCTGAATCGAGCGAGTGCTTTAAAAAGTTAATTTTCCTTGGCAATTCACAAGACACGTCCTCAGAAACTAAAGCCTGTGTATATTCCGATATAAATCACTTGTATGTTGATTCAGGAAAAAATAAAAGTTGAATAATTGGAGCCTTACTTGAATCCAGTCCGTGAACCAGTATGAGCTCGGTTATAGTTAGATGTTTCGATCACCTTTATGATATAATAATGCTATCATAATCTGGTATCGGTGCATGCCACCATATTTGTGGCAGTAGATTATTATTATTATTTTTTTTAGCTGGTAAGTAGATTTCTAAAGGATCTCGTCCCTTGGATAAGTAGATATTCCATCCATTTCAACGCTGTTGAATGGCCTAGGTCTGTGGAAGTTGAACTACCAGGGAATCCGAGAGTGGCAATGGTGGGAAACGTTGTTGGCTAGCAGCTGCTTAATGAATTCTGATACAGGGTTCTGTGTGAAACTGATAGAAGCACTGATAATGGCCACACATGTTGGTGAGTTAATTAGTGACTTGGACATACTCTGTCAAATCTCACTTGCCAAGCGCAAAGTGGTGGGGTCTATACGAGGATGATAAATTGCTTACCGGTAACATCAGAAATGGGCTGAGAATCCCCTCCTTCACTAAACCTGTTTAGGCCCATACACCATACCTGTTGGGTACCCAGATGCACGTGTGATGACATCCTATAGAAACCACAGTACTTACAAAAGAGGGTCTGTGGTGGTTTACTTAAAAGAGCAGATGCCACTATCCAGTAGAAAAGCTACCTATTCCATAGTTAAACTGATAGTAGTCACAGTAGTGGTTTTATGGATTGACCCAGAAGTGGAGTTGATGCTAAACTGAAGGAGGTAGAGAGCCGCCAAAAGTGTTTTTGAGGTCTTTCCACAAGCAGATTTGAGACTGTAATGTAGAAGCAAAACACTGATTTGAAAGTAGGGTGTTTGTGGGATTATCCCCAGAAGTAGATTTGACACACTTTTGGAAACTTTTGGTTTGTGTGATCCACCCAGAAGTGGAGCGGACTTTAAATAAAGTAGGCAGGGAATCCCCGAAAGTTGGTCTGTGAAGTAAGCCTGCTTTGGTTTTGTGTCCAGTGCAGTGACCCACACATGAAGGACTGTGATGTAGTGGTGGAGAGGAAATTGGAAAGGTTGAGAGGGGAATATATGGAGATATATTGAACATTTAACTGGAATAAATCCATCAAAATAGTTACCAATTTTAGCCCTGACTTGACAGTGCAACTTTCTATTTACGATTTAATACCAATTCTTCAAAATATGGAATTTGGCTCTGTTCAGAGCACTATTTTTCTGTCACCTCCTGCTATTGGTTATTTGGTTATCATTCCACCTGCACTAGGGATGGACTATTTTACATCTAAGAAAAAGTGTACACTATATAATTTTTTACTGTTGCATTATTTATTTTACAGGCGCATGAAATCCATTTATTTATCTTACAGACGCGTGAAATTAATCTATTTCGTTTTTTTCCTTCTTCACTTCGGTGGGATTTGTTCATTTATTTTTTATATTTTTCTTTGAACTGAAAATCCATATCAGACCTATTGGCTCTGGTGTTGCTTGTTCTCTCGCTCTGCAGTGCAGTTCATATGTTCGTTTTACATAAATATTCATACTCAGCCCTGTGTCTGGCTCTCAGTAGCTCCAGCGGGTAAATAAGCTTCAGGTCCTAACTGAGACACGTTGGCAGAGCAGTATGTGGGCTCCATGGCACAAAGCGCGGGAGCTTCAGAACTAGATTGAAGTGCACTGTCAGAGCTGTGTCTGGGTTCCAGTGCAGAGAATAGGGCGGGGCCTCCAAACAACTGACGTGTTAGCGTGTGGAAATCTCAGCCCTTGAGGGTTTTTATGTTTCAGACCACAAGACAGCGTCCTAGGGTCTCTGATTTGTATTCCCCTAATCCCTAGCTCTGGTTCCTACGTGCCAACTGCTTCCTTTTGTGAGGTCGTTTTAATCCTGGCACAGATGAGAACGCTTTTCTCCTCCCATCGGAGAGGGCTGGGACCGACACCTGTTTAACCTGCTCCCAAACGGGTTCCACAACGCCTGACACCTATGTTCTAGGGAGGGGAGGCGCCGAAGGAAATGCCCCACTCCTAACAGGAGATGGGACTTGAGGTCTCCACGCCATTAGTGTACTGTCACCCCTGCCTCCAACACTCTCAAATCTCAGTGGGACTGGTATGCCTGCTGGTGCAGCTGGGCGCGAAATCTCCTTAACCACGTGAGCCAGTCACACGGCGCTTTTTTATCTGTTTACTTTAGCACAATTAATTGCCTTGTTGCATGCCAGTACTTAAATTCCTGGCTCTTCGATCACAGTAGAGGTGTTTATAATGTGCAGTATTAAAAGTGGCTCTACCGTCCCTCCTGCCAGCACTTGTCAGATAAATTCCCCTGTCCCTTTTCACGTAGCTCCACAGTGACTGGCAGATTTACTATTTCTCGGTTGTGGTAGTTTCAATCCTTGTTTGTTAAAAGGGAGATCAAGGAACTATAATCATTCCCTATTTTTTTTTCCCAATTGACTGCCATCTCTTCCCATTTTTCGCTCGGAATTCATAATTAGACTCTCTTCCAGGGGCTAATTTTTCGCCATAGAGCGAGTGATTAGAGATTGCTCATTCTTTTCTGACATGCCATAGCACTGTAATAAGTGACCAGAACCTGGTGCTACCAAATGCTGTCGAAAGAATGCAGAGACCATTCTTTTACCAGATGGACCATTCTAGTTACAGTTCTAAGATCCGACAAATAGGCCTGGGACTAATTTACATTATGCTTTTGTAATTTCGCATTACGCTTGCTACAAAGTTAATGAAATTGTGCTAAATAAGCCATGTCACGGAATTGCCTGTCGTTCACAGCAAAAAGTTAGCACAATTGCACGGCAACAATGCAGGCTACAAGCACACAACAGCTGTAGTTTGCGACACTTGTGTTTTTACGCTTATTCAATTTTGGCACAAATTGCATCTCGACGTCAAATGGATGCAAGGACGCCTTTGGCGCTAAAATATTGTATTGTAATTGCATTTATATAGCGCTTACTACCCCTGACGAGGCGTCGAAGCGCTTTTTCGGCGGGTAGCACGCTACTCCGGGACCCACAGAGGATTAGTGTTGAATTAGTATAGTGAAACATGCAAGTACATTTTAAGTGGTGGATAGGTTAATCAGTTATTTGGATTTGGAATGATAGCAGAAGGATAGAGTAGGACAAAGGTTTGTATTTATTTATCGCTCGCTTGTTGACGCATGCTATTCAGGGAGCCTATAGAGGATTAGTGGTGAATTAATATGGTGAAATATGAGGTAATTTCAGTGGTGGGCATTAGTCTGTTACTTGGAGTGAGAAGGATAGGGGATGGATAAAAGGGGAAGAAAGATTTGCATTCATATAGCACTTGTTACCCCTGATGGGCGTTGAAGCGCTTTTCTGGCGAGTAGCACGCCACTCCGGAACCCATAAAGGATTAGTGTTGAAAATTAGTATAGTATAAATATGATACAAAATATGACATAATCTCACATTTTTTCCCCAAACTTCACGTAAATGCACACAAGCAAATTAAGCTAATTTCCCACACCCCTACTGAATTATCATTATGCTCCTACTTGAGAAAATAAACTAAAACTAATTAGGCTAATTGATCTGAGTTCATTAAGCCCAAGTATTGTAATTAGTATTTGTCCAGAACTTTGGCAATGCTAATCCTGGTTTGTCAGTGCATCTTTTTTTTTTTTTTTTTTTTTTTAACTTTAATAATTTTCAGACGGTAAAAGCACATATAATTAAACAATCTGTCATACAGCTAGTCATCAAAGTACAGTTAGGCTGTTCAGTGTGCAAAGTCCCACAATGTGTCCCATATCCTGTGATATTTCTGTGGCCACCTCATGATGTGTATGTATGTTCTTGTCCCTTTGCGCAGTAGTCCATAACATT
Organism: Lissotriton helveticus; assembly: GCF_964261635.1. NCBI lineage: Eukaryota > Metazoa > Chordata > Amphibia > Caudata > Salamandridae > Lissotriton > Lissotriton helveticus. The sequence goes on from NC_136068.1 coordinate 484,265,717, forward strand.
GAGCACACACTACAGGATTTTGTGATTTGCTAAAAAAATCACAAAATCGGCAGGTTTGTAAAAAAAAAAAAAAAAAAAAAGCCCGCACTTTTGATAAAAGTGCTTGCGAAATCTGGGCCTGCCACATTCCAGTCCCCTCCATTTTTTTTTCTTCTTTATTATAATGCACTTTGGATACTGCTCGAGACACAGAGTGAATTTACTTCGAATTAGACCGGTCAGCAGGAGTTAGCTATGTAACAAACCACCCGCAATTACTGCAGAACAGTAGTGTGGAAGTGCACGAGTCACTTATATACCAATCCCGTCAGGCTACGGTACTTGGGGATGGTTCATTATTTTTTCTGCTTACTGTAGGTGATAGAAAGGGTCACCATTTAAGCCAGGTGCTCCATCTGAGAGCAGTATTCCTAGTTTTACTGCAATTTCTTTCTACTCTGATATTAAGCATTTTCTTTTTGTACATCGTAGACACTTGCTTATGTGGCCACTGAGCGCTTCTTTGTAATTAAATTAGTGTCACAAAAATGTACTACTGAATTTTAAATACAAAGGTAAAACAAGGCTAATTAAACACGTCAAAAACTTTATATTTTCAAAGAGTACTAACAAGAAAATATGAAAATCAAGCCTGATGTGAAACACAAGTTTGTTCAGTGGTACAAAGAGCTGCTCGGCATGAAGTCTGTGCTAGTTTAACCTGTTTTTTTTCCTTTCTTCCAAAGGCGTGTCGAGCAAGCCTTGTGTACCAAACCACAGTGGGTGGGGCATTTAAATTCTAAAAAAGAACAATGCAACAGAATGAGGACTGCCATCTCTAGTTAGAACTTAGTCTGGAAAGCTCTAGAAAGACAAAACCACCATGGACATAGTCAATTCAGGACAAATTCAGCATGTGCTTGGATGACGCAGAGACTGTTCAGCCATGGAGGATTCAGGTTTGTCTAGATGTGTGGACCTTGCTCTCTGACCTTCCAGGGACCAAGGACCTCCCAGACAGTTCTACACTGACGAACCTCCATGACAGGCCTAAAATGCCAGCCTGCCGTGTAGAACTCTATTTGTAAGGAAGCGGAGTCACCTGTCTCGGTTATTGACCCGCTACATGCAGTGGACCAAAAAATACCAGATTATATTCATAAAAGAAAAACATGTAGCACCCTAAAAATAGCAAAAGGGTCTGCTTCCCTTAAATTATAGGCATGTGGGTGCAGCAGACAACTGATGCTTCAGATGGTGGAAATAATCTTGTTTTAAGGGTGTAGACTGCAGACACAGCATCTGTAAGTCACATGGAGGCGGGGCTGTATTGTGAAAGGGCTTGCACCCACCCCCATGCTACTGATCTGCCTAGACTAGAGAAATATTTAATTATCTTATATGAGCTGTGGCAATGCGCTTCCTCTCACTTCGATCCTGTGCCCTAGGGCGTCTGAGGAAGAGGTTTTGTGTTCTACAGCAGATGGACTTGGAACCGCTAGCCCAAAGTCAGCACAGTGCCACAGAAAACAGGATGACAAGCAACCTTGTGCTGTTGTGCTTTACTTAGTCTATGCTCCTCGACTCCTCCCAATCCGGCTTCAGAAAAAACCACAGTACGGAAACCGCCCTCCTCGCCGCAACAGACGACATCCGCACCTTACTGGACAAAGGAGAAACAGTAGCCCTCATCCTCCTCGACCTATCAGCGGCGTTCGACACAGTCTCCCACCGCACCCTAATACGCAGACTCTACGATGCAGGAATCCAGGACAAGGCCCTCGACTGGATCTGCTCCTTCCTCTCCAGCAGGACGCAGCGGGTCAGACTCCCCCCTTTCCTCTCGGACCCCACACCTATCACCTGCGGAGTCCCCCAGGGCTCCTCCCTCAGCCCGACGCTCTTCAACGTCTACATGGCTCCACTTGCCCCCATCGTCAGAACCTACGGACTCAACATCGTGTCATATGCAGACGACACCCAGCTCATCCTCTCCCTATCCAACAAGCCCAACACCGCCAGACGCAACTTTCGAGAAGGCATGGAAGCCGTCGCCAAATGGATGAAAAACAGCTGCCTACAACTAAACACCAACAAAACAGAAGTACTCATCATGGGCCCAAACCCCGACGCCTGGAGTGACACCTGGTGGCCCACCGCCCTCGGAAACCCGCCAACCCCCACAGACCACGCACGCAACCTGGGAATCATCCTGGACTCCGAGCTCAAAATGGACCGCCAGATCAACTCTGTCTCATCTTCCTGCTTCCACACCCTCCGCCTCCTTCGTAAGACCTTCAAATGGATCCCCCTCGAACACCGAAAGACAGTCACTCACGCCCTGGTCACCAGCAGACTCGACTACGGCAACGCACTCTACGCCGGAATAAACAAAAACCTCATCCGCAAGCTACAGAACATCCAGAACGCCGCCGCAAGACTGGTCCTCAACCTGCCAAAACACTGCCACATCTCCCAGCACCTGCGCACACTCCACTGGCTCCCCGTCGAGGCGAGAATCACCTTTAAGATGCTCACCCACGCACACAAGGCCCTCCACGGCACCGGACCAGCATACCTGAACAGCCGACTCAAATTCCACGCACCCCAAAGGACCCTACGATCAGCCCAGCTTTCCTACGCTGTGGTCCCCCGCACCAGAAAGACCAGATCGGGAGGCCGCTCCTTCTCCTTCCTCGCGGCCAAAGCATGGAACGCCCTTCCGCTCCACCTCAGACAGACAACATCGCTCCCCATCTTCGCAAGAAACCTCAAAACCTGGCTCTTCGAAAGACCCCCTCCTTGATGGAATGGAACCTGCACCCCCCAACCCCCCCCCCCACCCCTAGCGCCTTGAGACCCTTACGGGTGAGTAGTCGCGCTTTAACAAACTCCTGATTGATTGATATGCTCCAGAATGTTACCACAAAAGAGAATATAGCAAACACACTCAGACGCATTAAACATGCCCATTTCAAAGTTGAATACTCTGCTAAAACAGTTTCCATTGATATACATTTGAAAAGAAATGATTAGGAGTAAAATAAAGTGCCACAATAATGCCGCAAAGTTTTCCTTTTTGTGCTGCAAAATTTTCAAATCTATATCCTGGGGAGTCTGAGATATTCTGTAAAAGAGCAGGCTTTGTTAGACTGCCAGTGACTGGCAATGGTCCTATTTGGCGAACAACAGCCTTGTTGCTACAAACTGTTTCAGAGCTCAATCAATGCCCCATTCATCTTTAATACCCATCTTAGGATCTGTGTTACGGGTCTTCCTATAACTTGGGTAGTCTGCCATGTAAATGATCCCAGAATTTTTGTATTACAATGGAACCCCTTTTTGTGTGATGGAAGGTGCCCGTTTCATCTCGCATCGCAGTCAGTAACTCTATACCGGTTTCACTTGATTTAATCTGGGTTTTCTAAAATATACCTGTTGTAGGTATTTGAATTGTATGAGGCGTGGTTACATGGACACTGCAAGAGATCTAGGAGCCTATTTCACCTCAACCCACTTATTATTAAGCAAACCAACCTCCTTTTATCCACCTGTCTCATAGGTATTGAAGACGGTCTATGGTATTATTGACCAATGCACAGTATACTTTTGAAATGCCTTTGGTATCCAGGAGTGCCATTGCAATTCTGAATTGTAACAGATTGTTCGCCGTTAATGCTTTGAGATCGGGTGCAGACACTTTTCGTGTGTGGTGCAGCTGTAGGTAGCAGTATAATTGCGTGTTGTGTATGTTGAAGGTAGCTGTTAGGAAAGCAAATGATTGGATATGTTCCCCTTACCAGACCTCTCCTAATTTGGAGATTCCATTGAGGTCCCAAGTGCGAAACCTCGGGAAGTTCACAGTATGCTTGAGCCAGATGCCACAGTGATATGTCTGCTGTTGTCACTCTCTCCCATTTGATCCGTCCATGAGAAGAATGCTACCAGCACAGTGCCGTTTTAGCAGCGAGGGGACTGGGGGGAGGACTTGACATATGATCAGGCTGCGTAAAAAATTGAGCCTGCTATGCTTATCTATACATTCCTTCTCTGAGTGGACACTTTGGGTCAGTGCGGTCTGCAAACAGCCAATAATTGTTAGGCCCAATTTGACAGGCTCCAAAATTAAGGTTGATGCCTGCAAGCCCCACTCACTCGTAACAACACACACACAATTCCTAAAGGCAACTATGTTTGCTGGCCCACAGAAATGATGAAATGTTCATTTGCAAACAAAGAGTGCTCAGCACATACCAATTTGTATCAAATATCAGAAGGTAATGTAGTACAATTTTTGAAAATGCAATCTAGTATCAAGCACATAGAAATATACTCCCAAGGCCCAATGAGTTTGCTGAAGACTTCGTTTTATCAAAAACTTTTCTTATTTCTTTATTTTGATAGGTGATATTTTCATTTAATCGTTAAAGACATGATGCATGATCATAGCCGACGCGGCGCGTTTCGTCTCCACGAGACTTCTTCAAGGCTTTATTTATAATCCTTCGTTCGTATTTTCTGATGAGTCTTGCACAAAGGAGCGCCCGATAGTTTAACTGGCATATTCCTATCACGTGTGAGATCGTGCCAGGCAGTTACTTCATGAACTCGGACATCGGACCAAACTTCTTGTTCATCTCACACTTAATTGAGACAGAAGCATATCATTGAGGAATACGTCAAAGTTAAAACCACCCTACTTTGAAGAATATTTATCTATGCTCCGTGGCAGGCACGATCGCACACCTGATAGGAATATGCCAGTTAAACTATCGGGCGCTCCTTTGCGCAAGACTCATCAGAAAATACGAACAAAGGATTATAAATAAAGCCTTGAAGCAGTCTCGTGGAGACGAAACGCACCGCGTCGGCTATGATCATGTATCATGTTTTTAACGATTAAATGAAAATATCATCTATCAAAATAAAGAAATAAGAAAAGTTTTTGACAAAACGAAGTCTTCAGCAAACTCATTGGGCTTTGGGAGTATATTTCTATGTGCTTGATACTAGATTGCATTTTTAAAAATTGTACTACATTACCTTCTGATATTTGATACATATTGGTATGTGCTGAGCACTCTTTGTTTGTGGTACTAATTTTGGTTTTCCAAAATGTCAGGGGAGCTAGGGAGGTCAGGTTCCCAGTTTGCGCACTACCACTCTCCTATTCATACAACCTAGAATATTAGTAAAACCAGTGCAGGTTTAGGGTGCCTTGACCTTTTATTTTAAATGTTCAATTGCTGCGACAGAATGGATTCATGCAGTATAGTATATGGGAAGCTTTGGGGGGATATGGAACTACTGATTGACGTTTGCCCATGGTTTGGTAAGAAGAATTTGCACATATCGTCTGGAAATCAGACTGAAGTTAACGTGTTCCAGCAGTTGAAACCTAAATAACTAATGCACTGAATCAAAGGCTTCTTCAGTCAGTTAAGGCTAGGGCTTACCACTTCAGGTTTTTTGGAGTGTGCAAGGGCAATATGAAACCTACGGGGGGGAAAAAAGCGAGTTGTACACCCTTGCATTAAGCCACTTTGAGGACGGCAGTGGCGGCTGGTGACATTTGAAAGTGTTGTGGCGTAAACGTTGTGCATGACTTTTATATAGCAAGCGATGTGAACAAGTTCGATGGACAAGCCTAGGGTCCAGGGTGAGTCTCTCCTGAGAATTTAAAAAGAAATATTGGCAAATGGTGCATTTTAAAGCAAATTAATGTAGCGATAAAGCAAGGCTTATAAAGCACTGGGAATTTATAGTCTTGAAATGTTAAATGCATTAAAAACTGCCCCATTTTCTCCTGCAGTAATATGTTTAACAGTTATTGTAATGTGTAAATTGTACAGTATGTCAACTTTAGCCCTTTAAAATGTATGCTTGCCCAGTGTCTTGCACTGCATGCAGCATTAACTTTAGAAAAATATGCTCTAACTAGACTTCGATGAGCACCCACAACTGCTGGCTTCAACCAGTCCTATAGAAATATGTGCCAACAGGTCTTTACTCCTTAAGTGGGATGAAAAAAGTGGGAGCACTCTATAAAGGAACATGTCAAATGCATTTCTGTGATTCAAATACTGTGCCACCTGACGGGTGTTTTGGTTTCTCTCTGAACATTTATTGTATACAGATAAATGACACAACAACTGACATACACCTAAAGCTTGTCAGCACGATTGGCTTTGTCAGTGGACATTAGCAGTTTAAGATAAATGAGTAACAGCAATGATTTATTATAACTAACATTGGAAATGCTTCTATTATGAAACTGTGAGTTTGTGAATTAAACAGCATTGAGGCCTCTAGAAGGGGTTTTGACAATCATTTATGTGTGCTTTGTTAGATATGTATCATCTCTTTTTTGTGTGCATATTTTGTCCATCTGCACATCTTCAACCACCTCTTTCCTCTTCAACATCCTCTTTCCGGAATGTACATAATTGCTTATTTGGATCCATTTGGCAGGGGAACAAATACAGCAGCTCCACTTCTAACGGAGCCAGCAATCTGCAGCAAGGGCCTGGGGTGTCACAGTGGGGGAGGTTAGCTTGATGAGGGGGTCTCAGCACAATAAACATAACTCAACATTAGCTTGCAAACACTTCCCATTACTGAGAACAAGGCACCAGATCAGACGTGGTTGTACGACGGTACAACGCAGGAAAGTTCATCGTATGCCTTTGCTACGCATTTTTAGCACAAATGTTTTTACCGCAAATATGCATTTACAACACATGGCAATACCATGCATTGTTTTTAAATTTAAAAACAATGCATTTGTGGGGGGGAGACCACCCCCCCCAAAGGTGTGTATTGGCATGCATTGTAAATTAAATTTTGCAGTAAAAATATGCGTGCTAAAAAAATGCTTGGTAAAGGCACAACCAGGTAAAAAGCTCTTGGAAAGGCTGTTTTCCTCAGACATGCTTGCATCCACTCTCATTTATGACGAAAGAGTGGGATCTATGCCTTTGAATGACAGACGTCTGAAATCTCGCAGGGATTAAGTCTTCGCCACCCGAAAGCATGACACTGATTGCATTACTGGCCTACAGAGTGTATATAACCATAGATCACAATGGCAATGAAGGGCTTTAAAACCGAAAGCCGTACGTCCTACATAACAGTTCAGAAAGTTGCTTTACTGCCTGGCTTCCGTCTCCTACTTAAGGGCGAGGCGGGGCAGGCAGCCTGGAACAGACAACCCAGACTTAAATACATTGATTTATTTAGAGATTCAATAGTCTCTCTAAATAAATGGATCTATTTAATATGTTTTTATGTGAATGTGTTGGAATTTCAGAGGTGCCCAGCCCCTGAGCCCTAATGGAGAAACCGCCCCTGGGTCACGGTGATGTAGATTACACAGTGAACCAAATAACCTATTCATTAGGACCTTGACCAACATTTTGCCTTCCAAGTCAGTTAACCCCTTCGACGCTCATGACGAGCTCAGCTCGTCATGAGGTACACCTCTCGTACACTCATGACGAGCTGAGCTCGTCATGAACCGCGGGTTTTTACAATCTTCAGCGCACCGCGATAAACCTGACCGCGTTGATGGTGTTAAAGAAATTAGCCGGAAAGAGGATCATGTTGAAGGGGGTTTCCCAGGTTAAGAAAATACTGTGATAACAGGCCCTCGCAAGTCATCTGAGAGAGAGCCCGTTTTAAAGGCTTCTTCATACGTGTCCAAGAGTGGAGGGTATCAAACGTGAGATATATTTTTTGAACAATTCCAGAGGGAACCAGTTGCAGCCGTGGGGAATTCTGGCGTGAAGAGCATAGCATACTGCCATTAATTCCTTCCCCATTAAAGCCTCGCCCAGCCTCTGAAGATGTACATTAAATAGTTGTGGGACCATAAATTCCTCAAAAATTGGGTTGTTGCTTTCAGGTGGGGTTGGCGTCTTGGTAGCATATAAGGATCTATAATATCTTGCAAACTCTTGTGATAACCAGTCTGGGTCAGTAAGGCTTTGTCTTTCTTGATTGTCTAGTCTTGACACTAGCCGTAACGCGTAAGTCTTTATTGACAAGCCAATCGAGTAATTTCCCGGATTTATCTCCCAGTTTTTAAATTTTATATTGTCTCAATATATGGGCCTGAATAGCTGAGTCTAGCAGTGTTTGTCGTAGCAAAAGACGCAATAGTTAGTATCTGAGAGTCTGGTGGGGATCATTCAGTCCATTTTCAAGAGCCTCTATATTGGACTCCATCTCGCTTATTTCCTGATTATTTAATTTTCTCGTTTTTTTCTGTGTGTTTTGTTTTTATTTCTTTGCATTCGTTTAAGAAATGAGCTGTCGCCTTTTAACTGATTTAAAGTCTCTCAAAGTGTAGATGGAGAGGAGACAAATACGTTATTTATTTTAAAATAGTCCTTCACTTGCAAGGCTTCCTATTTGGCCTCTTGATGCCTCCATGCATTCATCTTCCACAGTCCATTCTGCCTCCAGTGGGAGTGTGTAATACTCATCTGTATCAGGGGTGATCAGTCCGTGCACGTGGTACAGTGGTTGCGTTGGCTAGACACCTTATTTTGGTGGCTGGCAGGAAGAAGTAATCAGTTCTAGCCTCTTAACCACAGCGGCAATTCCGCCGCGGTGCGGCGGTTTAGCACAGTGGGTTTAACACAATGGGCGGGGCCGCGGCGGCCAACGGACGTGTGCAGCACTACGAAGGTAGTGCGCGCGACGGCCGTTGGCCGACGCAAGGAGCTAGATGATAGTTTGTGTGATAGTGAATAATATTATAATTGTATTTATATATCGCTTACTGCCCCTGATAAGGCATTGAAGCGCTTTTCGGCGAGTAGCACACTACATCGGAACCCAAAGGATTAGTGGCAGATTAGTTTAGGGAATAATACGTTGTTAATTTGAGAGGTGGACATGTGAGTCTGTTAGTTTGATTGAATAGGTTAAAGGCGGGATAGAGGAGGGAAAAGTCTAGATCGTGTTATCTGGAAGATCAAAATTAGATGAGGTTTGGGATGAGTCAATAGACTGCTAGACGAGGTAAGAGTCTACCAAGAGTATTGGGGAGATCATAGTAGTAAAATGAGGTTTGGGATGAGTCAAGACATGATAGAGGAGGAAAGAGTCTAGAAAGGGTTGTATGGGAGATCCTAGTAGTAGAATTACTTTTGGGGTGAGTCAAGGAGGGATAGAGGATTAACGAGTCAAGAAAGGGTCTTGGGGAGATCTTAGTTGTAGAATGAGGTTTGGGATGTGTCAGAGTGCAGGTAGAGGATATATTTAAAGAGGTATAGGATGAGACCGAGTAGTGCGTTGGAGGGGCTTTTTTTCCTTTCTACAGTTGGAGTAAAGTCATAAATATATAGATACATAACTACATAGAAAGAGTATGCATGTACAAGGAAAATAATAGAGAAGTAAAATTGTACTGTATAAAGCTCCATATTTGCAAGTTTGGATAGATAGAAATTCAGACTTTCAGGTGTTGCTGTTCGAAAAAACTAATGTATTTGTGTATTTTTATATTCTATTTTTGTTATCCTGAAAATTGAAGTAGTGAAGCACTTCTAGATACAATAGTTATGATCATATTTACATATTGTGATAAATAAACAGTGACCAATAAGCATCTAATCTAATGACTTGTATGAAAACTATGCAAATACCTGTATACATTTTATACGTAAAACCATGTATAAATATATATTTATATGTGTGACGAGATATATAATTATTTTACCTTAAGTAGTATATACATTTGTAGACCTAAACAATATCTACATATTTTAACCATAAGTGTTGTGTGTGTGTGTGTGTGTATGTATGTGTGTGTATATATATATATATATATATATATATATATATATATATATATATATACCCCAATTGAAGGAAAGCCACAGGAAATTCTGATTGCTCACAGTTTAATGTCAGCTTGCAAACAGGAACCTTTCAAGGAGCACACATCATAGCTTCTTACTCCATATGCGTTTCAGAAGTAGAAAACCTTCTTCAGTGGCATGTGTAGAGGCAGAATTAAAGCGCATGTGCACGCTCACAGTTCAATAAATAACACCTGGCTCAATAGGCATCACCACCCCTCTAGCTTTCTGGATAATGTAGTGCGCACACCGCCATTCCCAGTGGGTGTGCTGACCGTCTCAATAAAAACAGTGTTTTCTCCTTTCGGCTGATGAGCAAATCCAAGAGGCTCCTGTCCCGCTTTTCAGCTGTCATTCACAAGCTTCGAGCTGGCATCTCCCTGCATACGTGCCAACCCGCTTTTCCTCCCATATACTGCAGCACCACGTGGTGTTGTCACGGACCCCCGCTGGGCTTTTCGTCGCAGCCGGGTCTCAAACGCTCTTTATATGAGCAATTCCATTCATATGAAATAACTGCATGTATATTCCATACTTCCGGAGCGCGTTTTAATATGTGCGTTGGATACCCATTAGAGCAGGGATGCTGCTGACCCTACACAGATTTTATCCTTAAATTACAATCTGTGTATATTCTGACTCGGACCATCAAAAGCATCATTATACCAACGCACATAATAAAACGCATGCAGTTATTTCATATGAATGGAATTGCTCAAATAAAGAGTTTTATACCCCCCCCCCCCCCCATATAAAACAAGATGGTGGCTCTAACGGATATAAGAGGACATATACAAATAGAGAGGCTCCATCAGTGAGGCCATAACAGTGGTGAGATATTTAACCTCCACAGATTATGTAATTGATTAAGCCTAATCCATCTAACAAAGATTCTATGAAAACTTTCAGTCCTGATGAAGGTGAAAATATAAAATTAAAACCGAAACGCTGCGTCGACTGTTTGTTAATGCTTTTAAAGTTTTTTTATTTATATATGACATACAATTAGATTGTAACCTATAATGGGAGGAATGCTATCAATTATATATGCTTGAATATGTAATGTGATATTTCTTTATCTAATAAACCCCCTTTTTATATAATTTGTGATTGAATAGAAGAGTTTTCTGACAAACTGTATGCAGTACTGTGATACTGTAGGTAGTGGCAGGATAAAAAGCTTTTGTAGAGAAGGGCTCCCTCAGGGTAACTGGAATACTGTTAGGAATAAATATCGTATTAGACTCCTGGCTCAGAGAGGGATCTGTCCTCTTAGACCCCACGCTATAGGGACTTTGAGTCTTTGTAGTTTGTAACATACCCCGTCCCTGTGTGGAAAATAGGGGTATATCCCTCCTTCTGCAATCGCAGATGTGGGAACGTCAGTGTAACAAGAACATCCACTCAACTACTCCAATTCCCTGCCCCCCGTCTACTGCTTGGACCAGAGAAAATACCTGTATTGGGGAAAACAGCAGTAGTGAATATTGTGTGCGGTAATCCGCTCATGTGTGACGAAGAGGGGAACGCAGGGAAAAGGCAACTCCGCTGGCCCAGTACCCTACAGACAGGGGCACACAGACAGGCCACTGGGTGTTGAGATGAAGAGACAGGACAAAACCCAGGATCACTATAGCTTGACTTCACGGGCAGAAGGCAGGGAGGCAGCTCCTGAGTGAGGCTCTTCGAAGCACAATTCTTGCAGTAATCCATACCAAGTCTGGGCCACCTCCAACAGGCACTTCCCCCACCTGGTCTCCTGCAAAACGTTGCACCCTCATAATTCGCCTACCGCACCAACTCCGCTCTCCATTTGGACAACCGTGGGCTCTGGAACTTTTCCAATAAAATGTGATCTGCTGATTTGCCAGAATTAAGTATAGATCAGCAAATTTAGTCGTAACTTTGTTTAGTTGGTTGATGGAACACCCCGAGAAGGCATGCCACGGGGGTAGAGAGCTCATTTTGCACATTAACCTCATTAATGAGTACCATCACCTCCGTCAACGTTCTTCAGGTTGCGGCAGCTCCACACCATATGAAACATATCGGACCCCCACCAAACCACATCTGGGGCACCCTGTAATAGTAATTATTTATCCTACTGGAGGTAAGATGAGCCCTAAGCAGAAAATAAAAATTGATCAGTTTAATTCGAGCATTTTGAGAGACGAGGGGAACCCGAGCCAGTATTTTCACCCAGTCATCATCAGGTTTAGGGGTACCAACATCAGTCGCCCATGTGCCCTGTAAACTGTGGAGTGTGTCCGCTCGCAGTGGGAGATATAACCCCGTTATCGCCTTGTGCCTGCCGGCTGATGTGCAAAGGGTATGGCACCCATGCTTCATGCTAGGTTCGGCTTGCCCACAGCACCACCTCCATCTTAGGAATGCTGTAACCGTTCCAAAAAAAGGTGAAGTGACCAGCAGGTATGTCAAGTCGCCCCAAGATCCTCGAAGGCCTGCAACTGCACTGCCTCGTACAGATCACCATCGGTTTCCACCCCCAGGGCCATTTACTCGTCCAGTCTATGCGATGCTCACTGCGGTTGAATTGTGTTAGCCATTTGAGTGGAAGGCAGTTCAAGTAGAACACCCAGCAGTGATTGGCGACTGACTGTAGGCTACCAGGTTGCGCTCGAAGTGTCCAAGGCACAAGCAAAAATTGCGATAGCCATGGGATCCCTGGGGTTCCACTTTCCTCTGGGGTGCCCCTTACCACGCACTCAGTATGAAATCGATCTATTGACCCACTTCAAGTAGTACGCCTCAAACTCGGGAGCCGCTAAACCCCCATCATGAACCAGTCTGTAAATTTGAAAGGGCCACACAGCCCCTGCCCTAGCCGTATCCCATCGAACCCCATCATGGGGAGCTAGCTTCTCCGGTGCTTGTCGCAGGGTGAACACACTAGTTTTCTGCCAATTAAAACACAAGTCTGATGATTTCCTAAAGTCGGCCAGAAGACTGGAAACCCTGAAAACAACAACCCGATGGTCCCGAAGAAAAAAAAAGAATGCCGTCGGCGTAAAGGACAATGGGATGGACAACCCAGCTGTAGTGCGATTTCCCCAGTAAAATGTGCCTTCCCTGGTCTTGCAGACCAGGGGTTCCACCGCAATGGCAAATAGCAAGGGGGTTAAGGGACAATCCTGTCCAGTACCCCAGACCACCCCCTAGGCCACTGATATCACACATCCTGTTTTTAAACCTGGCCATAGGGCTCACATAAAGCAGCCTGGTCCAGGCAAAACAGCTACCACAAAGGCCCATCTTATGCATCGCCGCATACAGATATTCACAGTCCGGGCTATCAAAAGCCTTTTCAATATCAACGGACATCACCGCTGCTTCCTTTATGAATGTCCGAGGCAGCTAGTAGCAGTGCCATCACCTGGCGAATTTTCATTGCAGTGTTCCGCAACTTATCTGTATAAATGAGGGATGCATATGGGGCAACAATGGTGTAGCTAGAATCCTACTCAGTATGTTCTAGTCAACATGCAACATTGACTAAGGCCAGTAAAGTGAGATCTCCTGGGGTGGCCGGCCTGCTTTAAGGAAGGAGGATTATCAGTGCCTCCATCGGAGTGGGTGGTAAGACAAGGTCCGCTTTCACCCTCCTGTAAACTTCCACTAAGCGGGGCACCAATTAGGTAAAAGAGGTGGCATAAATTTCCACCAGGAGCTTGTCTGATCCCGGCATCTTACCCCGTGCCATGTCCTTAATCTCTGCCGGCTAGCCTTCAAAGTAGTATTTGTCTGGAACAGCCCGTTAATAGTAGCTGGGTCATAGACCCGGGCGCTGGCGCAGTCGGTCAACTCCAATATCTGTGTCCCCGTTTAGTGGGATTCGCCAAACATGCATAATATGCCACTGTTATGTCTTGCTCTGCTTTGGCTGTAGTCTTGTATGCCCTATAGTCAAAGCAGCAAAGTTTGTCTTCTATGGCTGCTAATTTATTCTTCTCTAGGAACAGAGCATCGTCCTCAGTGGGTTCAGTAGATCTACGGTGCTCATGTGATCTAAGTGCAAGCTCCTGCGCCCGTATTTCACCTTGTAAGGCCTGCCAAACTTCCCCGATTGGGTGAGACAGTGCTCCCTAGTTACAGTCTTAGAAGGATCCCTCTCCACCAAAGGGGAGTCATTAGGTCCTGTAGTCGCTGCAAAGTAATAGCATATTTCTTCCCACCACAGCTTCACTAAACGCCTGGTCCTCCAGATTCTCAGTTAAGCCTCCAGCTGGGGATACAGAGGTGAGGGAAGCCCCGGTAATAGTAATAAGAATTGGTTTGTGATCAGACAACGTCCAAGCTAAATATTCAGAGTGCCCTATTTGGTATGTACCGTTGTTGTGCAAAGAAATGTGTCACGCCGTACATGTAAATTATGAAGCTATGAGTGGAATGAGTAGCCGCTGGTAATGGGATGTGTTGCCCATCAGGTGTCCACTAATACCCAGTAGCTGATCCAATCGGCAAACTTTTTGGCCATGTGCCATACTGAGAAATCCCACAAAGGCAGGATATGACCGATCCAAACGCAGTCAGTTATACAATTGAAGTGCCCCTCCAATAATTATAGGGGCCGTCATTTATTGAGCCCGCACTAAGGAGATAACGTCCAGAAATGTTGGTTGGTCCATGTTTGTCGCATAGATGTTCGCAATCGTTAGCCCCCTCCCCCATCTGCCAATAATCACCACATAGCGACCCACCTTAACTACTATTTCTTCCAAAATTTGAAACTGCATCCCTGGTTTAACCCAAATGAGCCCCCCCCCCTTAGAAAACGTTGAGTAAGTGGTGTAGGTTAAGTGACCTTGCCAGTGCTTCTGCATGCTGCCATCTGCGATGCTGTCAAATGTGTTTCTTGCAGAAGGGCTATGCGGAACACCACCACCTCTTCGATAATCCTGTACCTTGTAGCACTGGGACATGCTGGTAAGCCCCCGAAAATTCCTGAAGATTACTTTACATCCATACGGAACACCTGTCATGTTGTAAACACAACAGCAAGGACCACACCTCTGCAGCAGGCCTCTGTTATTGCTCCCTCCCTGACTCAAATTCCCCCCCATGCAGCCAACCCTGCCTGAATGCAATGTCCGAAAATGTTTGCCCCGCCATCTCAGGAGCAGTAACGTTGAGTTCGACTGCCTGGTAAAATCCCCATCCAGGCCACTCTAAACACCACTGCAGGGTCAACTTGGAGTTGGGGGGGATGTAGCCCTATTATGTGCGGCAACGTGTGCTGTGGGGGCCCCTGCGTTTATTCCAGTACCTCTTGGACTGTCCCTTGCTCCAGTTTTTAGGTCTCCAAAGGATGGTCCCCAACAATGAGCACAGTAGGCAAGTAAGCATGGAGCAGCTGGGCTCACTTACTGCCTCGCGAGGTTCCCCATCACTTCTGGTGTTGTCGGTACTCTGCTCCGAGAGTAGACAGCCGCTTCTCAAGGCATCAAAGCCGCAGTCCTCTGAATCCTGGCTCTGCTTGGCCGGCCTTTGTTCAGGGCTGCGCACTCCATGGGCGATCACTGCTGATGGCGCCATCTTGCAGCTTTGTTTCAGCTGCAACACACAGGTCGCAATAAACACTCCTGGAGACACTAACCACCCATCAAACTGGGCCCAAATGACCTCTGTGGGATTCGCACAGGCCCCCCCCCCCCACTTGTCACAGGGCCCAGCGGTGCGCATTAAGTAGTGGATGAGGCCAGGTGGCTACAGTTTCGGGAGCTTGCTGGCGCCGCTGCTTACTCCATCGGCTCCAAGCTACGCCAGGAAAGAGACAACTCTTGAGTAGTCTTCTGAAGTGAAGATAGTTATCCATGGCTCTTGTGTTAAGGGTAATGAATACCATAGTTTGGCTGCTTGAATAGATGATATAAATAATATAATTTTTTGTGTATGCTGGGGTTTTGAGGCTTGGTGCCAATCTTGAGCAGAGGTTCCTTTGTTGTATGTACTTGGTGTTCTTATTCCTGATGAAAAGTGATCCTATTCCATGTATTGCTTTGTGGATGATGCAGAGCAGCTTGAAGGTGGATGTTCTGGCAACCGGTATCCAATATAGGGCCCTCAAAACGGGGAGATGTTGGCTTGTGAGTAGTCTGCCAGCAGATTTCTGAATTTATTGTAGTTTTTTCATAGTTTATAAAGATGATCCGTGGTAGAGGCCAATGGCGTAATCCAGTTTAGTACAAGAGATAGTAGCTTGGAGCTTGTGTGGAAATCCTAGGTGGAGGAAGATGTGTCGCAGAGTTTTCATAGTATTGATGCTTGATCTTGCTAACTTTTCCGCCTGGGCATTCATTGGTAATTTGGAGTCCATCTGAATGCAAAGCATCTGAGCGTAGATGACGAAAAAACGACACATCTGAAGCCAAAAATGCCTATAAAATAAGCTAAAAAATTACCATACTCTTTGTAGAAAGGCTCGAGCCAATCATGTGTCCTCCACTATCTCAGAAGCTCTAATTTGTTCCAAAACATTATTTAACATGGTGAAGGAACTCGCGGTCTCTAAAACTTTAGCTATGCCACCGGATTTAAATGAGCAGCAATGTGAAACATTGGCTACTTTCTTTATACAAAAAGTGGATAACATCTACCAAGGAATTACATCGGCCCAAGATAAAGGTCTCTCTGTTCCAGCACTTCCATTGAAATCTCTCACCGCCAATAATAAATGCAATAACCGTATTGGGCTCCTTGAGACTTCCAAGGGTATTCTGGATAGTTGGCCCAGGTTGAATTCAGACATCTTTATAAAATTTCTTAATGACATTAAATCTGGATCTCCGAAAGACCCTTTGCCTAGCACTATACTTAAGCAGCTCGACTCCCAGTCACTGGATGTTATTACTGATCTTCTAAATACTTCCCTACAGGAAGAAACCGTTCCAGTTGATTGGAAGCACGCAATGATACACCCACTCCTGAAAAGGGTAGGGGCCGATCCTGAAAAAGGTAGGGGCCGATCCTGATCAATCTTCAAACTATCTGCCTATCTCTTTATTACCCGTGTTTTCAAAAATTCTTGAAAAACATGTTCACCAAAATCTAGCCGAATTTGTAACTACTCAAAATCTATTGCCTCCCTGTCAATCAGGCTTTAGAGCTGGCTTTTCGACAAAAAACACCCTATTAGGAGTCACAGAAAACATACGCTGCCAATTGGATAGGGGAGAGACAGTGGCACTTATCCTATTGGACGTAAGTGCCGCTTTTGATATGGTATCTCACACTGTATTAATAAACACTCTTTGCTCCCTGGGTATCCGCGATTCAGCACTTAATTGGCTCGACTCTTTTTTGACCGAGCGTACTTTTCAAGTTTTCTCTCGAACGGCCTGCTCAGATACGCATGTTTTTGCTCATGGTGTACCACAGGGCTCTATACTTAGTCCTTTATTGTTTAATCTTTATATGAGTCATTTAGGCAAAGTGGTAGAAAATTCTGGGCTGTCGATTTTATTCTTATGCTGATGATTCCCAGCTTAAATTTTCTCTTTCTTCCGAGAATATAAATGCTTCCTCTCCACTTAAAATGGGTTTAACTAAAATAGCATCATGGATGCAGGAAAATGTTCTTAAATTGAATGGAGAAAAAACCGAAGTGATCATTTTCGGAAAAAATAAACATCTGTGGGGCCCTCAACATTGGCCATGCGAAATAGGCTCTCTTCCCTCTCCTGTTTCTCAGGCGCGCAACTTGGGCATCATAATCGATGAATCCCTCAATATGCACCTGCAAGCAGTAAAAACCTCTGCCACGTGTTTTGCCATCTTCAAATGGCTAAAAAAGATCTGCTGGATGTTGCCTTACTCCACTAAGAAAACCGTAGTCAATGCCTTGATTACCTCTAGGATTGACTATGGAAATGTGCTCTATCTGGGTTCCAATAAAACCACTACACGTAAATTGCAGGTGATACAAAAACTCAACAGCTAGATTGTTATGTAAGATCCCTAGAACCACTTCCCAATATCTTCGGGATCTTCATTGGCTCAGGGTTGAAAACAGAGTCCAGTTCAAAGCACACTGTTTCATGCATAAAATTAAAGTTGGTAGTGCGCCGAAGTATCTTCAATCTCTTGTTTGCCCTTATTTTCCCTCTCGTCTTCTCCGCTCCTCCACTTTAGAGAGGTTTGTCATTCCTAAAATCAAGCTTTCTCAGATAGGCGGAAGATCCTTTTCTTACTTGGGGCCCTCGTTGTGGAATTCTTTGCCTTTTCTATTACGAAACGAGATGGATTACATCAAATTCTGCAAAGCTTTAAAAACATGGCTATTTAACACCTAGATACACATCTTTGCTTGACTCTCTCTACGCAAATCTGCAAACTGCGCCGGGAAACTCTTTTTGGGTAGCTGCAGCGCATTATAAGTGCAAATAATAATAATGGTAATTCCAAGGTTTCTTACTTTCTTAGATACTTGTGAGAAAGTGCCATATTTCTTGCATGGTATGCCGCCACCTTTTGCTGAATTGCTGATGTGCTTTGACTAAGTGTGCCCTGGGCTCATGCAAATCAGGTGCCCAGGGCCTGTGTTCCTTCCCTAAAACTGTATTGAAACCTAAACCCAATTGCCATCTCTGGCCACATGTCGGCCCCTGGTAAATGGTCCCCTAGGTACCCAGGGCACTGTGACCAGAGAAGGCCCCTAAGGACTGTAGCATTTATTGTCCCACCCTTAGAGGCCCTGTACCCTGACACACACACACACACACACACTGCCTTTGCAGGCTGAGTGTCTTGGTGCAGAACAAAACAAAGAGTCAACATGGCACACATCCATGTGTGCCATGCCCACAACACACTGCCCTGGCATACCTCAGTCACCCCTCTAGCTGGGTGCCCTATGCTAGTGGTGTGGGTACAGGTGCATGAGCCCTGTACCCCTACAGTACCCAGGTCCATTCCTGGGCACTGTAAGTGCAGTGCTACCATTAAGAGTATATAGTGCTAGGAGGTTGTCAGCACGAACTCCACAGCACCATGATGGCTACACTGAAGACTGAGAAGTTTGGTATCGAACTTCTCAGGGCATCAAATCCACACTGATGCCTGTGTGGTATTTAATGTAAAATGCACAACAGAGGGCAACTTAGAGTTGAACCCTGAAACTAACCCACAACCCGCGTCCTGACTGAGAGGCTGCCTAGGCTGCCATCCAGCAGACATGTTGCTGGACCCCTGGGTAAAGAGCCATCTGCTCTCGTTGGCCTGCAACAATGCACATCCTGGGGCGAGTTGCTAGGCCTCCTCCCCCAGGATGGGCTGGGGGAGCTTCAAAGGCATGCCATGCCGCCTTTGTGAGCTTCTCCAGGCCACTTGCTGTACTCAGCAACTGGCCCCCACCGGTTCTGACCCCCACCTTGGCGGGAAGACAGGCGGGAAAACCAAAGTGAGGAAAGGGGGTGTGCCAGCCTCTTCCAACCCCCACCCCTCCGGTGGGGGAGGCGAGGTGCAGCACAGCCCCGGTCTCTCGCCATCTTGAGGATGGGGAGCCCTACCCAATCAGGGCTAGGATCCAGCCCCCCGCCCACTGGAGAGTGGCAGGATAGGGGGTGTACTCACCCCAGGAATGGGACCCATTGGTCCCTGTCTTTTCCCTACCTGTAACTCCCTTAAATTTAGTATTTAGGGGCACCCTGAACCTTCCTTCCTCCGATCCTGATTCCAAAACTACAAAGAAGAAGAAAGAAGACCTGCCGTGCAGTCGTCCAACTGACTTGGCCCCAGCCCTACCGGCTTGTCGACCCTCGAACCTGCTCCTGCTAAACCTCGGCGTCTCCTGTGGTCAGCAACCTCGAAAACCCCGGAGTACCTGACTGCCTTGCTCATCCAAAGTCTGGGACTCCCACAAGCAGTGGTTCTGCTCAAAGATCTACAACCCCTGGTGCCAGCCAGGAACCGCAAATCCAGCACACTCTACACCCACCGAGCCCGGCCTGTGCCTGAGTGGACAAAGACCAAGAGGACGTCCGTCTGTTCCCCCCCCCCCCTCCCCAGCGACTGTGACCAAGAATCCATCACCCAAGGACCTTCCTCAACGCTCCTGACGGCGCTTGCAGCCTCAACTCCATGGGACCCCCCCCAAACCGCGACCAGCAGAGGGTAAGATTTCCTGAGCCCAAGAGACACCCCTGCCCCTGGCACCTTGCGGCTCCCTGTGCCCGATTCCTGGGTGCCTACCTAACTTACGGCTTCCCAACTTACCTCTCGAAGTGGTGGTGGCACGTGATGAATCTCCGTCCCCGAGCCTGCAGCCTTTGTTAGTCTTGCAGCTTTCCCATTGAAATCCATTGGGCGCCCGAAGGCCCAAAAGCACCCTGAATCCTGCCGCCCCAGTGTCGCTGGGAGTGCAACCTCTGTTCTGTTCGACTTCCCTACTTGCCCTGAGCAAGTGACCAGGAACCCAGCTCCCACAGCCGTGTGGCCTGCCTGCTGGCAGCCACTAACCAAAGGCCCCCTACCCGCCATATGCTAACATTGGGCCTACTCTCTCTGCACCCGAGTACTTACCTGAAAACCGATAACCTACATTTTCTCCGTAGGGTAACATTGACTGGTTTTCACTTGGAAATTCTTCTAAGTGTATAGTTTTGAAACTTTGAAATATTCACTAAAAATAATCCGATCAACGAAAACTAAATTACTCACCTGGTATCAGGAGAGATCCCAGTGCTGGATCTTGGTGCCCAGCACTGACCCTAAAAAGTAATTACAACTGTGATTTTCTGATATCCTATGGAGGAAAATCAGGTTATCATTGCCTGGTTTTCACCAGAAATTCTTCTGTCGATGTTTTGCAACTTATAACTATTCCTTAAAAATCGCCTGTTTACTATAAACGATTTCTTTCAACTGTTTACAGGAGATGCACCAGGGCTGGATCCAGTCCTGAGTAAGAAAACATATGCAAAGTAATTGATATTGCATTTACTTAAAATTCCCATTGAGCTCAATGTTATTATTGTGTTAGGATTGTGTTGCATATTGAACAACTGTATCTATTGCATTGAAAAGTCTATTGCTAATTGAAAGTATTCAACTATAGCATCTCATTCTGAGAGTATTTTTATACCTACTTGTGGTTCTATAATAACAGTATATTTTTATATACAAAACAATTGGCCTAGAGTTCAGTTCTTGAGTGTGCGAGACCATTTGCTGACTGAGTGTGTACAACAAATGCTTTACATTGTCCTCTGATACTGCCTTACTGCTCGACCAAGCTCCCACTTTAGAGAGTAAGGTTATATCTAACTTTACGAAAAAAACAAATGTGTAGAGGGTCAAAGGGGAAATGATTTAACGACCTGTCAACTCATGCCCCTGGGAATAAGGTAAAAAACACACGAAGAGAAGACAAGGTCTGAGGTGGTGTTGTGTCCAGAGTGGTGAACGTGAATCACACGAAAAAGTGTGTGAAAGAAAGGATTGAGTCTAGCTGGGCCAAAAGAACCATCAGACCACCCATTTGGCGGTATATCATCATATGGGGTTTATTATGGTGGTCGCTCCATGTACCGCCTATACCATCAGCTGACGGTGCAGGAATGTAAAGCGCCACATTTTAGCCCAGTCGTACTCAAAATGTAATCTGGAAATAGTGCAGTGCTATAGAAAAAGTGCTTACTAAGATTGACTACCTAGACTGAGGGAAATGTGTAGGTGTCAAGATTAAAAGACACGCCTAGTAGTAAGTGAGTGAAACTACATGGTGGCGCTGTGCAAGGTGGTCGACTAGTTTCAGCTAGGAGGAGTGTTGACTCCAGCTTTCATCAGGACCTTTAACCCCTTAATTGCTGCCGTCGGCCAACGGTCGTCACGGCCACTACCTCCCCAGTGCTGCGCACGACCGTTGGACGTCCATTCAGCACTAGTTCCAATGGACAGCGCAGCACTGGGGAGGTTTATTTACAAGCTCTAAAGGGGTTAAGAAAAAATATGCTACTGCAACATAAACAATAAAGGGGTATACACATATGGAAAGAAATGAAATACATCCATATCATACAGTGTACTTTAAAACTCATGTATCACCCCACAATTTGGAACCTCAGTTTCCAATGACGACAGGAAAAAGATCTTCTCCCTGTCAAAAAACAGAACAGAAAATACAATGTATTTGTATTCACACAAGAAACCATATAACCCATCAGACACCATCTAAACAGAGAACACCTGCAAGAACAATTTGCGTTCTGCACACCAATTAAGCATACTAGCTACATCACAGAGGCATTTCCTCCTAGTGATACTCACCCAGCATTGTGTGGGTGACGACCTCACCTCGCCCGGCAACCGCTCGGGAAATTGAGGCCCTGCTCTGATGTGTAGAGAAAAGGGGGGCACAGTTAGTGCACAGTCCTGCTGTGTCCAGCCTAATCGTTAAATACACATATACCCCAATAGAAGTGTGATAGTTTCCCATCTAGCCTGCCAAAACATGCCCCTACTAGTCTACCAATATTAATTGCTAATAGTGGGTAGATGCCATGAATGGGAGAACTGAAATACTAATGTTATTATTCAATGGTGACTCAGTGACTGATGTTATATAGAGCACTGGGTCCTGTAATATAAACAGCAAAAGAGTGCTGTCATCCAAAAATGTATCCAAGTCTGAAAAGTTTACTTGAAAGGCACTGTGAATATCGTACAGGGTAGCAGCGAAAAATCGGCAAACAACCCCGAAGAATTTAGTCAGCAAACACTCCTAAGGGTAATTTCCAAACCACTCGCTGACCATACAGCTTGAAAATACCATTAAACAGTCACTACAAGCTTGCTCTACTCACCTATCCGTCGGTACCCGACGCTCAAAAACGAGCGGAAGGGAAGGCACCGACGGGTTCACCTGGTACATATAAGTAACAGGGCTTCATTAACTTGCCAGCCAATAGGAGCATGTAATATTGTCATGTGAAAACGAGTCAAAAAACTAACTCCATGTGACTCGAAACTGGGGGTGCTCACCTGTTTGAGTGGAAGGCTAATCTCTGGGAACGCTGACAAGGCAGATCAGTCAATTCCGGCAATAGTTTTACCGTGCATGCGCAGAAGTGCTAGAGAATGCTGTTGAGGAAACACTGCATCTTCGCGCATGCGCAAAACTATGCAGAGACGCCAAAAGGATTTCTACTAATGAATATGAATCACGCTCATGGTGCCTGTATTGTACCGCTCCAAAACAAACAAACAGAAATGGGCAAAGGGGAAGGCAGCCAGCGGAAGGAATCACACATAATTAAATTGGGTGAGCTTTGCTGATGTAAACAAAAGATGAGTTTACATCTGGAAATAACGAACCTCAACCAAAAAGTTGCTCTAAATACGAAAAAAACAAATGTGTAGAGGGTCAAAGGGGAAATGATTTAACGACCTGTCAACTCATGTCCCTGGGAATAAGGTAAAAAACACACGAAGAGAAGACCAGGTCTAACTTTAACCTCTGCCAAACCTCTGGGGACTGTGGACTTTGTGCACACTGAACCTTACTTTGGTGCAGTATATACAGAGCCACTTTCTTACAAGGAGGTGGTCCCAGATCGCCAGACTAGGTGCAAAGTGGGTCATAATTCGATTTGAGGTGGCTTCATGTCAATTACTGGCCAACTCCTCTGAAGCAATTGAAGATTTTAGAATTTCCAATGTCTGTGGGACTTTCCAGTTTAAGAAGTATTGGTGTGCATCTGCATAGTTCTAGCATGTGATATGAAAGTTATTGATTATTGCTGGTAATGACTTTATGCACATGGGTGAGATGACTGAGCCTTGAGGGACCCCTGCTTTTGTGAAGTATGGTTTGGATGAGAAAGGGCAAGCATGAATTACATTTGTCCTGTTTTGAAGGTAGGATGTGATCCACTCAAGAACAGTACCCTCTATTACAGCTTTGTAGAGTCTTGTGTGTTGGGGTGCTTAATCATCTAAACATCTGTCACACTCAACAAGCGCGACCATAAGCATAGGATATTTGATCTACCCAAGGCCAACATAGGCTGTTTGTTTGCTACATCTATCACAGGGTTAGTCGTTCCGCAAGACCATCACTCATAATGGCATTTGCAGAAATAAGTCAGTGATGGCCTGCAGAGTAGTATCCACTTGCGTGAAAGGCACGTAGATGGATATGAACGTCCTTTTCACGCCTCCCAGCGTTCAAACTACTATGTGAACCCGGCCCCATTATCGGTATGAGATTCCTGAACATGGAATGGGGAAGTGTTTATGAATGAGAATGGCAGTACCACATAAACGTTTAGTGTAGCCTAAATGGTTAATCCTAGTGTAACCATTGTGAGACAGTAGAGCACATCTAGTTCCCAACAGGTAGATTTCTAGAAGAAAGAACACCTGTGGAGCATTTTGTTTAAGGTGCTGGGAGATAGCCCTGCTTTTGACTTCGTTGTTAAGGCTATTTACATTCCAAGAGATTGCATTGAAGGTGTCCTGGAGATTTATCCTGGTGTTATCCCATTAAAACACTTTTTAGCTTGGCAATTTGTGGACTGCTGTGCAACCAAAATTTAAAAAGCGAGAAATATAATAACAATAAAAGCAGAAACTTAGAAACTGTATGTTAGGGAGTAGCAAGGGGAGAACCACTCTGAGCATCAATTGATAATAGAAGTAGAGTAGCCGACCTAGCATTGCAATAGATATTGCAGTAAGTTAACCCACTTGTTTACCAAACAGTTATAGGAACACATGCACTTTGAAAATAGAAAGCCCCGTAAAACATTCAAAAAGAATATTGGTGTCGCGCAGAAGTAGAATTATCCTGCTGCACATCTCAAGAGAGTATATCTGGTGCTGCAGATCTCTCGTTGCTACTGTCTTCAGTATCCTGAGGAGGCCACCCCTACAGCTGTATAGGAACATAAATCGTCTCGAATCACATGCCTCGCCTGCTTCCCTGGTGAAGACCTTTCCAGCTGGGAGATCATCATTTAGTCCTCTGTTTGGAGGCTAGCAGTGTGCGGTCAGCCACAAATACCAGCCCCTTTGGAATCCCCAGTTTAAAGCCAGTCCCAGACCTCCTGCAGTGGACCAAAAAAGTATACCTTCACATTCTGCTGGGCCTTCAGTTCTGAAGGATACAGGAGCATGTAATGTAATTGCATTGCTTGTAGCTGTAGTTTCACCTCTGAGAATGACCTTTTCTGTTGTTGCACCTGGGCCATATATTCCTGATCAATGCTGACCCTATTGGAGCTGATGACGTCGTCTGGTGGGCCTGACAGTGTCACATAGCCCGAATTCTTAATTATGTAGACAGCTATCGGGGGTCGTGGAGCCACCCCATGGACTTGGGAGATCATGCTGCCAAAGATCTGCAAGCCCACTCAATAACCAAACAGGAGGATAAAACCTCTGCAGGCACCCAAGGTTTACGCCAGATAGTCCGGAAACGCCGAGGGGCTGACCCTTCTGTGCCTTCAGGCAGACCAACAAGGAAGATGGTGTTTTGTCGCGACACCAATCCTCTGAGTCTTCTGCCCTTTTTTCCCAAGACTGCTCACTTGCCCCTGCATGTGTGCGCCATTGGTTTGGAGTGTGTGCACTGTCTTCTGTTGTGAACCGCCTAGTTTCTGCTTCACCAACTCTCCGCAATCTTCCCGAGGTATTGGTGCATATAGCCCACTTTTGAACCAACTCTGCCGATCTGTAGTTCCAATGTTGTTCACTTGTCCCAAATAGCTAAATAAGAGGATATTTTCAGGCATAACATGTGGAGTGATGGAATCAGTGGAGCAAACTGGGGGCGTCCTGGCAGACTAGTCTATATTGCTTTGTTGGATATTAGCTGTTGCTTGTGGTTTCCCCATGGTGCCTCAAGGAGTAGGAATACAGCAAGTCTGTTTGAGGTTTGTGGGAGTGTGTGCTCAGAGGAGTATTTGCCCTGAATTTTAGAGTTTGTCGGCAATCACCCCTTTCTAAGTGATAATAAGCAGAGTCATCGTGCAGTGGTTAGTCCAGAAAGGCCAACAACCAGGCTTGCTCTGCGTATTGAGTCACATGCATGTCTGACGCTGTGGTCCCTGCCGCTCTTGTGCAAGGGAGTTGGGAGCAGACCTCTAGACGAACCAGACACTTTGCGGCCCTGAAAACCTTCTACCTCTGGCCCCAGTTTCAAACCATAGTGTGTTGCATGGAGGTCTGTGTATGGCCATTTCAAAGCCCATTAAAGAGCCTCCATGGGCAGCACGGCTGTACGCCCACATTCAGGGCTTTCGCAGGGCAGGGACACTGGTACTCCAAGATTGGGGGATAGGGCCAGCAGCCGGCCTTTGGCTTCCCAGCCGGCAGCAAGCCTCAGGCAGTCCTGCCACTGCAGAAATAAAATTTGAGAACTTGAATGCTCTCAGTTTCAGAAGTGCAAAAGCAGGCCCTCGCGGCCTGCCGAGGCTGGGATGCCGGCAGAATCCAGGCCACAAAGTGTTGCTCAGCAAATCGTCTGGCCCAGGTCCTAGGTTGCCGACCGGTAGTGCCAAAAAGAAAGGAGCTGCATTCCGAGTCCAGCACATGGGCCCTGCCCGGTCCAAATCCGCACCCAAGGTTGCAGCTGGCTAAATAGGACTAGCAGCTTCCCAGGGCCGGTAGACCAGGGACCACCAATCCTCCAGCAGTCTGAGTGCTGGCCCCCATCTAATAGCCCCTGGCCCTTCAGGGGCTGGGGAGCCATTCAGCAGCCCGCAAGGCCATACATGCCAACCCTCCCGATTCAGGCGTGAGACTACCGATTTCATGGCTAGTCTCCCGTCTCCCGATTCTTGTATTGAAAAACCCGATTCCATGCGAATTGCAGAATGATCGGCTTGAGATAACAGAGCAAAATGGAGTTGGGAAATGACCTCTGCTCTCTGCCCTTTCTCCCCCCGCCTCCTGTAGTTGCCAATACATTATAACCTGAGCCCGTCCTAAAGCTATTGGCTTAATGTGAGCTTAGGCAGGCCCAGGGGCGAGGACTCCGGAAAGGAATTTTGCCTGGCTACGTCCAGCGTAAAAGTATTCCTCGGTGGGCTTCAGCAGGCACTAGGGTTTGGTTTCCTGTGACTCGAAGTAGGCTCTGCCAGAAACCAGCTCCTGAAATATTGTCACACCCCCTTTGACTGCCATAGCATTTTTCTGTGCTCCTGACACACGTTAAGGTAAGAAAAAAGAAAAAACAAGTGAAACCTATCAGTAGCCCCTGGGAGAAAAAATGTGTTTCAACCAAGGTTTCTAACTCTGTTTATTTGAACTTTGTAAAACTATGAAAATTAAAATGTTGATGCCAATCTCTACCTCTGACATTAAAGCTTAACTCTTTGTCCTCAATTTTTTTTGGGGGGGTCCGTTTCACATAGTGCTTACAAAAACAGAGTTTAGAACTCTGTTTTTGTTAGCGCCAACAATGAAATGCTGGTTCTCCCTATACTCCAGATGTGGTGTTAGGGGCAGAGTTGCATACTTTGGAACTGGGGAACCAGTTTCAAGTCCCAGCATTGGTTCAAAATCCTGTGATTATAGGCTAATCACTTAATCTACCCATGCCTATAAACAATGAATGGTGACATTGCATAATATAGCTGGCGCTTATGTAAGGCACTCCAGTACTTTTGGGTCAGTTCATGCTACATGAAAAATGAACAAAAAGGTAAAACCAAAGCCTTAGCATAAGTAAAGACAAATAGATACCTATTTAGGGGCTGATTTGTAAATTGTGGCTTCCCTGTTTAAGTTGTGTGATTTTAGGCAAATACTTTATTTCACCAAAACTCATTTTTCTTCAAGAGCGCTTATTAAAGCATTTTCAAATATGTGAGTTCAGAATATCAGTTAATCTGGGCAGTTTACAGGTTTTACATGACACATGACTTGCCTTAGTTCACTAATGGTTTGTGCCTCATAACTATCACTTGTAAGTATTTCTTAGTACAGTGCTGTATTGTGACGGTTTAATGTTAAAGCTTCTACATGTTAGAGACATTCACTTTCTTGAATTTTGAATATATTTTGTCATATTTTACGTGATATTTGTTGTATGATGTACATAGCAAACATTCTCACTGCTCAGCTCGTGCACGTGCCCTAAAAGCCAAGCCACACTCCTGGCTCAGCTCTCCCTGTTAATTTGCTGATTCTCCTCTCTAAGAAACCATTATCCTTTAATATCAGAGGCAGGTACCCATCTACTGGCTGGCTGAATTGCACAGTGATCAACTGGAAAATCGGGGATCATTGCTTTGTCCTTCATTCTTGGAGGGGGATATTATAGTCTGTGACGTATATCAACATGTTATTTCTGGCAGTTTTACACAGCACAAACCAAAAATCAATCAATCAATCAATCATACCATTTGTATAGTGCGCTACTCACCCGGAAGGGTCTCTAGGCGCTTGGGGGAAAGGGTCCGCTACTGCTCGAACAGCCAGGTCTTGAGTTGTCTCCTGAAGGCGAGATGGTCCTGGGTCAGTCGAAGGTGGATGGGGAGGGAGTTCCAAGTCTTGGCCGCCAGGTAGGAGAAGGATCCGCCTCCGGCGGTGGCTCTTCAGATGCGTGGAACGGCGGCGAGGGCGTGGTTGGTCGATCGTAGCTGGCGGGTGGGAGTGTAGAAGGTCAGGCGGTCGTTGAGGTACTTGCGGCCCAGGTCGTGGAGAGACTTGTGTGCGTGGGTGAGGAGCCTGAATGTGATCCTCTTGTTGACGGGAAGCCAGTGCAGGTCCCTCAGGTGGCCGGAGATGTGGCAGCGACAGGGGATGTCCAGGATGAGTCGGGCGGCGGCGTTCTGGATGCGTTGGAGTCTTCTCTGTAGCTTGGCTGTGGTTCCGGCATAGAGGGTGTTTCTGTAGTCCTGTCGGCTGGTGACGAGTGCCTGGGTGACCGTTTTCCTGGTTTCGGTCGGGATCCATCGGAAGATCTTGCGGAGCATGCGTAGGGTGTGAAAGCAGGATGAGGAGACGGCGTTGACTTGTCTGGTCATCGAGAGGGAGGAGTCCAGGATGAAAAATAGGAGTTTGGGACCGATTTTGTTGCACTAGCACTATCTATTGTGCGCTGCTAAAAATAAAATCCTGATTGCCTGTTGCACAATCTCCCCTTTCAAGAATTAAGGACAAAGCACTAACCTTTGATGTTAAAGATTGTACCCATCTGGTAGCTGAATTGCACAGCATGAACATGGAAAAGTTGTAGATTAATCCCAGCTTCTCTGCTCGACCAAAATGTCTTCCTGTATAGCATCAGTGATTCATCGGTATTTTGATAACTTCCACCTTCTGCTTAGCAGCATCCATTAGTGATTCTCTAGCCATTCCATATGCACCCTTCTTCGTCGGGTCTCTCTGTGGGGGATTATGAACATTCACTAATTTTGATGACAGAAGACACAGAGCCACATGTCTATTACACCTACCCTTTATTATAAATATGAAGAAAGTGGTATAAGAAACACAACTCGAGTTGACACACAGTCAAGAGGACTTAGAATTGCTTGGGACCCAAGAAACCACCCAAGGTAAGTAGATAGGGATCCCACGGAGAGCGTGTGCAGTGTGCGAACACAACCGCGGTCTCCGTACAATTCAATGTGTATATTAGTGCACGGTGCAAACCGTGCTTTAATGTGCTCTCAATAGGTTTGTGCTAATTGAGTGTCATTGAGTGGTTGTGTGCATGTATATTGTAATGCTGTGCATGACTTGGCATACTCTGAACAGTGACCCATGTCATATGACGTGTCATTTTGGAGATGCATGTAAAAATTGTATGTCAGTGATTTTGTTATTCCCAGGTTTCACAACTTGTGAGCATATTTGAAATGTGCTATATTTTGTTGTTTGTAATTTCATCTGTGTATTTATTCCATTTATTTATGGTAGTTTAGGTTTGTCATTTAGGGTGATGGTTTTCTTCCATGTCTAGGTGAATTAGATTTTTTTTTAAATTTACTTTATTAATGTTTGCCTTTCTCCTATTAGTGTTATATCCTGCCTGCATTGGTTTTCAGAGTGATTCTCTTGCAGTGCCCGTGAGTGGCTCACACCAAGGCTTGGCTGGAGTAGATGTGAGCCTGTCTGGGCAGTTGTACTGCTTGAATAACTGTGGGTGTAACTTATGAGCACTGGGTCTGCCTTACACTTTTGTAAGAGTGGTTATACATAATTCATGCCCTCCTTATTCCCCCTTACTTTTTGTACTTTTCTCTTCTTTTCTCCCACTTTTTAGTAGGTATTGTTTATTTTTCTGACACTCCCCCGCCCTGGCTACTCTCAAACATACTACAAAGTAGTAGGTCTACGTGTACCTGAGTTCTGCTTGTAGTGGTAGGAGCCCTCCGAGAAATGCAGCAGATTGAGGTAAAAATCTACAGTGTGGATTTTGGCAAATAGCACTTAGTTTTTAGAGACATAGTACTACAATAGTATTATTCTGAAACTCCGAAATTGCCTATTGTTTATAGTTTCAACATTCGTAGTCTCTATGGCCCAAACGTAAATGTTAACAGTGACCGTCAGGGGCAATTGGAACAATTGGAGGACAGTCACACAAAGCAAATGTGCACCTTCATCCAAAGCAGTTCTGAATTACCTCTGGGTCGCGTTCCCACTCTAAAAACTAACACTCTTTGAAGTGCAGAGTGACTTTGCACTTTAAAGAATGTTAGTGTTTATAGAGTGAGAACGCAGACTGGTGCAGAAAATGTTTCTCACTCTGAAGCTACAGGCCCTGCCACGCGTGACGCACCTCTGAGAAGCATACACACTGAATACCAGCACTGGGCCTAGCTTCAAAAACCTGACAATAGAAATGTTTCTGACGCTAGGCCCTTCTGGCACGCAGAGTGTATAGTGGTCAGAGGTGCGTGGCACTGGCAGGGCCTAGCTTCAGAAACAATTCTATCTACATGTTGTTTTTTGACATACCTTTATTAATGTACACTGCACTTTCACAATTGCTTTATCAACCTTCTTGCTTCTCAAATTTGCTTGAAAATGCACTATTTACCCACTCTTTTTTCAAAATTTTCTCAGGGGTGAACCCCCAAACCCTCCTTAAGGTATTCAGGCTCACAAGCTGTGCTCACTCGCTGCAGTGCACTCCCACAGATGTTTACAGCCCACAACTTTCAAATGCCACCAGCCACAACTGCCTCCAATCTATTTTGTGTTACGCCTGACCCG
The DNA here is from genome assembly GCF_964261635.1 of Lissotriton helveticus. Lineage (NCBI taxonomy): Eukaryota > Metazoa > Chordata > Amphibia > Caudata > Salamandridae > Lissotriton > Lissotriton helveticus. Next base: position 484,296,754 of record NC_136068.1, read on the forward strand.
TTTTGTGTTACGCGTTATTCAGGTCTTTCCGCCCGCGAATATTTCTCCCTCTTATCGAAGTAGAAATGTTGGCATGTATGCGCAAGGCTCAAGCCGCTAACTCCACCTTCCTCAAGATGCCACGGCAGCTCTGCCTCATTGCAATCGGGCGTCTCTCAGGATGCGCTCATTGGCATCAGCAGGAGCGGGTGGGTGTCGTGCATTCGCTGCCCCCATCCATGGGTAAGGTCCCTCCGGCATCCAAGCGGAATTAGTGGAGCTGTTACCTACCACGGGTCGGCAAAGATGGCTTAGGATATTAGGCGCCCAGTGACTGGAGCTTATTTAAGTGGTGTCTGCCATCTGACGTGCCCGGCGACGCCATCCTAGCAGTATAATTCTAACACTCCAGCAGGCCAAACGCAAGTCCTGCTACTTTGGAAAAAGGATTGTTTTCTGTGTACAGCTTGTGTGACATAAATAATTTAATGTGATGATCCTGAGCACTTTTGAGATGTAAAACAGTCCTTGGTGAATTGCAGTGCAAGGTATCGGAGGAGGTGGAATGATGCCCCAAAAAGCATGAGGTTAGAGCAGTGATATTCAAAGTACGGCCCTACGGCCGCATGTGGCCCTCCTGACCTTTTACATCCCTGTCAATCGCAGTACTTCACTGTTTACTCGACTCAGCATTCAAAAAAAGTTAAACGGGCAAACATTTATTTGAAGCTTAATTGAAGTTAATGGAATGAAGTAACTATGGTGTCCTGCATCATTTAACTTTAGGAACACCTTCATTTTTTAAAGGAATCTTGCAGCATTCTTGTAAAAATACGACCATCTGTTTAAAATTCAAAGTGTATTTCATCAGCCTGGAGAACAGTTTCACCTTAGTACATTACATAATATCAGTGCATTGAGAAGTATTTTGGGGAAAAGTGGTAGTTTTCATACATGAATTTAGAAACATTCATGCTTCTCTCACCCAGACCAGCAATGCCAAGAGTGAATTAAGAAGTATTTGAGTTGTCCTGTGCACCTTTTAAGTGGTTTGGGTTGCTATTATACAGGAAAAACATTCTAGTTTATGAAGTCAAACACAGGAAAAGATTTTGTACAGTGCCCATTCTAAAGTCACGTATTTGGAGATCCTCATTTGTAATGATGAAGAAAAAGGAGGGAAAGTGAAATAAAACAATTGCCTAGGATCACAGTTTGGTCAAGTGAAGAAGCTGGAATTGGTCCCATGTTTTCTGGTTACACATTAGGCAATTCAGACTCAATATAGATGATGCGCTCCCCATCTACTTAAAAAAACGCCACCCTGCTGTAATCCGTGTTACCCTAGGACACTCCACAGAACACACTATTTGACCCCTAGGAAAATGTTTACAAGTACCCATGGGGTAGATTGAAATTCTCTTGGTTCGAGCAAAATGTATTGTTTTTTTAGGTCTCGTCTGTTCCATCCCATAGGGATGGTAGGCGAGATTATAGTAGGCTAACAAAGTCTACCCACTGCGGATTTGATACAGTTCATGTGAGGCAGGCGTGTGCACATCACATCACACACCATTGGTTATCAGCTTGTGAGCCTCGGCATCAGACTTCAAAGGATCCGCTCCCCCCCCCCCATCGGACTTCAAAGGAATCCGCTCCGCCCCCCTTCCACCCCCCACGCAATGTTGAGAGCTTGTTTTTCACTGCTCCGAGAGGCTGCTTTGTTTAATGTGATGGATACTCACTGCCATCTAGTGGCCATGTTTTATTGTGAAAAGCTTCAGCCTCCTGCCCGTCCCCGAGCCTCGTTTATAACTGGTGTTGAACGGGACGCTTAGCTGCGCAATGCAATTCAACATGCTAATTTACTATATAATAGATCCCGTGCAAAACCATGTCAGGTTTAATATACAACATTTACAAGCCAAAACTTGGCTTTTAAATACCGGTTGCACAGAATTTATACTGCTTTGCATAAAGCCCATATTGATACAAAACCCTGCGTTTTTGCTTATTCAACCAGCCAACATTTGAGTTAAAGCTAGACCCTTATAACAATATTTTTTATTTACGGTAACAAATGTATTCTTTACAAAGGTGCAGAAAGAACATCATAGGAACCACAGGGTGTTTGCTCTCACGGCTCAGTTTATTCTATTCTTCCCCAGCCTTTTATGCTCTCGTGATATACACGCCATGTGTCGCACACCTCTCAGCTATGCAAATAATAATGCTGGCAAAATGGCCCCCCCACCCAACTCGCATCCCACTCTGCCATGTAGCCAGCAACAGACACCGCACCCTTCCATCCTAGCTTCAGAAACAGACCCCGACCACTCCTCTCCTACCTTTACAAACTATTTTATTTTGAGGATTACATGCACCCTGACCCTTTATTTAACGCAGCAAATAACGGAAATGCGCAGACATTAAAAGGCATTTTTAATACTGCAGCTGCACGCTTTATTTCCGCTTTAAAAGCAGTTTATGTGCACAAAAAACACTTTTCAAGATGAAGCTGCAGATGCATTTCACATGTATTTCAAATATGAGCGCGAAAAAAGACAGAACAGTAGAATACACCATTTATAACACCCGGCAGCCACGTTCTAAGATAGTACTACATCAGTTTTGCCTAATATTGTACAACTATTCAGACGTACTGTTTACAAAATGTAGCTTTAAATCTACTTTGTCACAAATTGTAATTTATTAGAGTTGGACTGCCATTGCATGTTGCATTTTTTTATTCTCTCTACACCCCTCTCTCTCTACACCCCCACTCTTATCGCCCTCACTCTATCTATCATAATCTTCACAAAAGTTAAGTACAAAAGCTTAAGCTATTGCCATTATACATTACAATAACTTTTATTTAAGTATTAATTATTACAAATAACAATGGTTTTTATTTTTTTTAATATCAATACATCTGTCACATAAATACAAAACCTGTTGTATTACAAATACTATAGGTGTCACATTTTCAAAATTTAAGCGTATTGGCATTGTAAATGCCAAAGCTATTAATTTCGCTATTTTCAAAACCCAACACATAAATAAAAAAATTGTCATTTACAAGACCAGTAGCTCAAATTTTCCTAATGCGAGACCTATTGCTTTGCAAGTGCTTGTTAATTAATTGGTATCGTCTAAATGAGCTATAACTGTGCTGTCAAGCCAGACTTAAAACTTACTTTGTGAGAAAGTGAAGATCTGCCATCACTAAGAACAGCTAAGCTGATTGGAGTATTCTGTAGGTACAGCTCTTGCTGTCTCCGCTGTACCATTTATTCGCAATTTCATGATGGTTAAAGCAAGAGATGAGGTAAAATACCTCAAAGTGAGACATGAAAACTATCTGTCAGATGCAGAACTTTTTCCATTCTCTCCTTGTGGTGCAGCAGCTATTCTTTTTCAGAGTCTGCTCCACTGGTGTGATTCCTGATGTTTCTGTAACTGTGCAGTAGTTTCCTCTTTTGATTATCGTAGGCAGGTACACAATATAGTGCAGTGGTCTGGAGGTGCCAAAGGAATTAAAATAGAAATAGGATAATTCCATCAGTCTAGCTGATTTAGCTCTTGCTGGGTCAATTATAGATTATCATTCAAACAGCCAGATCTTGATAGGGAAGCAAGGAGAAAGCAGTGTAAACGAGGGAAAAGGAGAAGACACACAAAAAAAGACCAGAGGAAAAAGCAAGGAGAAGGAAGTGAAAATGAGGTAAAAGCAAAGGAGTAGGTACTCAAACGGGAATGGAGCAAGGAGATGACCGGTGCAAGAGTGATGCAGCAGCATGGGGGGGCTGGGACTGCGGCCTCCATTAAGTAGGTCTTGGGTGGAGGGAGGGGCGCTGGGCGGGGCTAGGTGGGAAAGAACAGACTGAAGCGGCAATGAGTGAAAAACATGGAGTAAGCAGTGAAACGAGGGAAAAGTAAAGGGAAGGCACTCAAAAACCGAGAGAAAAAGTAATGGTAAATGTCTTGGGATGGGTGCCGGGAGGCAGTGGGCGGGCTAGCCGTGAAGCGGAGAAAAAACGTGTGGCAGGCGAGTGCGGCAACGATGAGAAATGCAGTAATAGCAGTGAAAACTAGGGGAAAAGCAAGGATAAGGCCCTCAAAACAGAAAAAAGCAAGGAGAAAGGAGTGCAAACAAGGGAAAAGCAAGAAAGCACTAAAAAACGGGGTAGAAGCAAAGAGAAAGCAGTGAAAACGAGGAAAAAGCAAGAAGAAGGCACTAAAAAACGAGGGGGGAAGCAAGGAGAAAGCTCTCATAAAATGGGTGGAGAAAGCAAGTCGAAAGCAGTGAAAATGAGGGAAAAACAAGGAGAAAGTTTTCAAAAAAACTGGGAAAAAGCAAGGCGAAAGCAGTGAAACCAAGGAGGAGGGAAAAGCAAGGAGAAGGTACTCAAAACGGCGGGAAAGCTAGGAGAAAGCAGTGATAATGAGAGAAAAGCAAGGAGAAGACACGCCGAAAACGGTGAAAAAGTAAGAAAAATAAAGGAGCAAGAGTGATGCAGCAGCACAGGGAGAGTAGGCAGCATGGTTTCAATGCTGCATGACCTACCGTTTGCGCCTTGTCCACCTACCTTTCCAGATATTTTCCGCCTCTCCCCCACTTGGAGCGGTGTCTCTGCTCACTTGCAGCACAGGGGCTCCTATCCGCCACCATTTTTATCTCTGTGCCTTGTTATAAACATGCCCCTGAACCTGACGCATACTACAGCCAACATTTCCTGTGTGATCCTACCACAACCAGCATCCTTCCAACCATGCAATCTGAAATGGCACCCAGATACTGATACAATTAAGACTGTTCTGTGACTTCTTCATGAGTACACAGCTCTATGCGTATGTGACTGTACATCCAACCAGGTCAATGGGGTTTTGCACTCAGAAGTGCGGATCGTTTGATAAAGCATGGCACCATTAGTGAGAGGGTTCCAAATTCTTCTAACATTTACATCCTTATCTTCATCTCTCAATGTTTGCAGTCGATTACAGATGGGGAGGGATAACCAGATGGGCCAGTTTCTTAGGTGTAGACAAGGGGAGAAGTATTTTTTTCATATTTTCATTAGGTATGTTGGAGAGGATATACTGCTTTCCTCTTTAGCTATGTTGGAGAGGATATACTGCTTTCCTCTTTCAAGCTTAATGGGAGATAGGAAGCGTTAAAGTGATCAGATGATCGTACGCTGTGTGTTTGTGTATTAGAAGCTGTCACTGTGTTTTCTTGATTGCTGAAGTTTAATCTGTTAGTAGCACTTGTCCCAAAGTGTGTTAAGGGATGAGTGGTCCAGAAGATCATGATGGCATCCTTTTGTCTTCCAGCCTCTTGTGTAGCTGAAGCAGACTGCAGCCAATGTCGTCCAGTAAAGGCGTGGGAGGAGCTCGCCGGCGACGGACCCGCTGCCGGAAGTGCTTCGCCTGCATAAGGACAGAGTGCGGAGAGTGCCACTTCTGCAAAGACATGAAGAAATTTGGTGGGCCGGGCCGCATGAAACAATCCTGCATGATGAGGCAGTGCACTGCAGTGAGTATTTTTGTGTGCTTGTATTGAGGGGGATGTTTTGTTGTGGATGAAAGTCTGTGGGCATTAGGTTGTGACCTATCTGCTAGCGCTTAGCAATGTCACATGGTGCTTCCTTCAAGAACTCAAACAGGCCCTAGAGGGAATCTCATCAAGCCTACATGTTTGGCACATTTGGAAATTCATATGACAAACACTGTCCAAGCGCTTGTTTTTCTAATGGAGTGTGGTGCTTAAAGGTTTGGTTCAGATGAAACCACCACTCTGTCCAAATAAGGGCATCCTTTTGGAAGGCAGTCAGTCAAGTCTTAGTCCTAAGGCCTGATTCACTGCTTATAATGTGCAACTACATTGATAGTTGGCTTTCTTTAACTGGAAGGGACCTCTGGATCTCCCTGAAGCATGTGGAGAATGTGATTGAGAGCCCTATAGGATAGAAATGCTTTGGACCGCTTTCTAAATCAAACGCTAGGGTGCTCTACTGTGATAATTGTGTTAGTATTGTGTCTTTCATGTATTTGTTTTTTTCCCTAACCCTAAATAACTTTTTTTCCCTCAAACACCTCTTTTCTCTCTTATTCTTGTGCATATGGCAGCCAGTGCTCCCACACACGGCTGTGTGTCACGTGTGTGGGGATGCTGGGAAGGAGGACACTGTTGAATCGGAAGAGGAGAAATTCACCATGTCTCTCATGGAGTGCACCATCTGCAATGAAATTGTACATCCACACTGCATCAAGGTAAGCTGGTGTTATGTCTCGGTAATGGAAGTGTTGCCCATTTTGGTTTATCAGCATACCCCATTGGTGGCTCAGTGTATGGATTCTGCTCCTGGTGCCCCATATGTGCTGTTGAGCGGTCGCCTGGTGTCGATCAGCATCCCTCTTTCACTGTTATGTGATCACCAGTTAACATCTGCATTTTGGCATTGGCATTCATCAATTTCAGACTGAAGATGAGGTTTTTTTTTCTGGGTCATTTTTGACATATTTGGCCTGTCTGGTGTGCAGACAGGAGTAATGTTTGTACTGTTTTTCATTTTCCTGTCGCATGTTACAGTATGTTTACATTTGCTGGTGAAAAGTGCAGAGATTTGTGTAGAAAGTTTTTTTTTTTAAAAAGATAAGTGCATATTGCAACATCTAAATTGTTTTCTTTATTAGGTTATACATATGTTACAAATGAATGGATTTCATCCATAGCATAGCGCTCCTTCATTCTTTTCTTCATACTCATTCCTCTATTTGTCTTGATCACAATGTGCCTATTGTGGTTTTTACTAACCTCCAGACTGAACGAAGAGTCTATAAAATGTAGGGAGGCATTTACTGAAATTGAGAAGACAAATTCTCTGTTTTTATGTAAAAAGGGAACCCTCACCCTAAAGTACCATTCAACCTTGGTCATTCAATCTCTCCCTCATGCAACTGCTTTAGGTTTACATTTTTTTTTTAAAGGTGTACAGAAAGATGAGTTAAACTTTTAAAGTTGTGATCATGTCTGGGGTCACTGGTCAGTGGCAATCTGATTTAATCCTGAAAAAGGGAGAACGGTTCCTGTTTATTGCAGAAGCCCATGGAGCCATTTGGAAAAGAGGGCTCTTTTAACAGTATGTGTTCTTTTCTCCCTTGACGGTTCATAAGTATAGTGGGCTTGCTCCCTCTTTACAGACATATAATTCCGTCTTAAGTTTGCATACATATTTCCTGTACCATGTGGCAGAGATAGACCGGATGTGATGGAGATTTAAATTAAGATATGTGCCGCACGTCTGCAATTTGCATGCCCTTATTTACCTTTTATTTCTCCTCAGATGGGGAGGGCTGACGGAATCATCAATGAGGAAATCCCAAACTGTTGGGACTGCCCCAAGTGCAAACAGGAGGGCAAGACAGGCAAGGTAAGGTGGAACCCGAAGTCCTACTAAAATGTCAGAGGTTCATATGTATATTATGCTTTTATCTGCTATGCATCTATTTTGTTTCTGTTCAGTGGATTCAATCTTTTGTTAAATGTATGCTGCTGATTCCCTTTTAGTTTTTCTACTAATTCCTCAACTCTTGACAATGGACAGCCCTTAGAATCTGAGACATTATTAACTTGATGGAAATCAGTGCCGAGTATCTGAGCCCCATCTGATTTTCGAACTTGTAATATTGAAGAAGATCATTTGCTATGCAAGGGTCCTGTGATGTCCAGGGCTAATAAGAATCTAATTCTCTTACAACTGCTTCTCTTTGAAATTTTGTATCTAGAATGGTGTTCTCTCGACTCTAGTTCATTGTTTTGTTTTAATTTGATATTCCAAAAGCTGGGCTTTACCAGGTAGGGTTGAGAGAACCTTTCCTACAGACTGTACAAATTGTAATAAGTTTTTAGTTCGGGGTGTGTGGCTGTAGATGCACATGATTTGCAGAAGTGCGCTATCAAGTGCCGGGCTCGGATGATTGAAAGTTGTTTTTGTTCGAAAAAGTTTTTTCGAGCAACAAGGCTGTGTGACTCCTCCATTTGGTGATACTGCGCATGGGCATCAACTCCATTGTTTGATTGATTGTTTCTTTCTGCCGATGGGTTCAGATGTACTCTCTGGCGCTCCGGTTCGAGATCCTTTCGGGCTCCCTTTGGTTCGCCAGTAGATTCCCAGCCCCCACCCCCTTACTTGACCGTATTTTCGCGATAGCATAGTTGCTTTCCGAGCAAAATAACTTTTTGACCGTCTGGTTCTTCTACTCTGCTCAAAGGCTTACGAGCTATGCCCGGCTGGGCCCATTCAACTTCGACAGAACTTATCTGAAAATGAGCTGCTAATGAAACACACTCTGTTTAGTTTCTGTTCGAATTGCCATTCCAAATACCCTCGCACCCACCAACATTCAGTCTGCAATCTATGCCTCTCTTCAGACCATCGGGAAGACACGTGTGAGGCCTGTAGGTCTATCCGATCTAAAAAGACCCTTCGGGACCGATGTGTGTGTCACCAAGAAATGCACTACAGACAAGCAGACCCCACACATGACCTCTTTGGTCGACAAGATGAGTAAGAAGAGGAAGCAGCATCAGCCCAGGAAGAATCGAGGATTCAGAGTCAAACTGAACATGATCCAGCGATCCTGGAGTCTGCCCACAAACTTCAGATTGTGAGTACAACTGCCCACGATTCGAAGCACCAAAAATCGTCTCTGTCCAAAAAAACTGCTCCCGGTCCGCCACTGCATAAAAGCCATGGTGCGCTCCGACATATAGACTCAAAAGCCCCACCCTCAAGCTCAACACTGAAATTTCGGCCTACAGCAGGGGTCTCCCCCCTCCCTGAAATCTGATTCCACACCGACACATCAAACAATAACTTCAGTACCAAAAGACAAGGGACATAATGCTTTGGCTCCGAGCACCGGCACCGAAACCAAAACTTTACTCGGCACAGAAATGTTACACCTTCGGACCAAAAACTCCACTAAACCAACAGCGATGTGAAAAGGGTGGCGAAAAGTGGCACAGAGGACAAAGGGCACAACACAACAAGGAGCAAAATGGGCAAAAATAGACAATCACGGAAAATTACATACACAAGGCATAACAATAAAAAGACCGACAAAAAGGCAATAACGGGCACAGCATGCCGACCTACCAGCGTGACAGAAGAGCAAGGCTTTACCACTGGACCACCTGAGGTGAGGCGCATGCAGGACCCTGCGGGTGCCGGTAAGTAACAATTTAATTTTAACTGACAAATTTGCCCAATATTTGTCAGAAAACCAAGTCGACAATCCCTTTCATTCATGTACAATCTCGCAACTCCAATGTAGGTTTATTCAACGATTTAATCTCGTAGACTTATGCTATGTAATTTTGTGTTGGTGTTGGACTGGGGTCTACTATACAGAATTTCATATCAAGATACATAAGCAATCAATAGTATATAAGTGCATTTGTTTCTGAATGTCACAGGGGAATTAAGATGGCCATCTGAAAAAGGGAGTTCAAGTTCAATTGTCACCAGTTGAATTTAAGTCACTTGTGTCAATGGTTAGTATCCTCTTCAGCAACAAAGACCCTTCCAGTACCAATTAACAAAACACAATGCTCAACCTTGGAATTATTTTTTTTAAAGGCAACTAGCTTTTCTTTTGGTTTAAGCCTTGCTGGTCGTTCATTTGCATTCAACGTGAACATTTAAATACTCAAAATTCCTAACCTTTTGAGTTCATTGTGCATATCATCTAAGATTGTTTTTTTTCCCTGTAAAATCCTTAAATATTATTAAAAATGATCGGTCCTGGTCTTTGAAAATTCAGTTTTGTTGCCTGATGCTTTAAAGTACTTTTGGCCCTCTCAATTTTGGTTCTAGGATATCACAGATGCCTCTGGTAAGCGCCGTACTGACAATGGAGAGGAAACTGTTCGGTGGAAGCTGACAGATGAGCCTGTACAGAACAAAAAGAAAAGCATGGACGACTCTCAGGGGCACAAGCGTAAGAAAGAGAAGGAGCCACCAGCAGACACTGGACCCAAGAAGAAGGTCTGTATTGATTTCTGTTATAGGCAGTTATGAGGGCTCTCATACCAAGCTCACAGGATGCTATGGTGATCATTCTTCAAAGAGGTCAAAAAATATAACTTTTTGTGAAAAATAGGGAACAGTGTCAAGTGAGAAAGCATATAAGTAATACAAATGTGTTTTTTGCAAAGTGTATGCAGATTGTATAGGAAACTTGGAAAGTACTGATTTAGAGAGGGCACTGTTGAATGGCATCAGATTAATTGATGATGACCGGTTATGAGTCCAAGTGGGTGTGTCTCTGTGTGGGTCTCAGTCGGTCAATTGCCATTACTGAAAGAGTGACTTGGCACCCATAATTCTGCTGTCTGGTCCTAAACGGGCGTTCTTGAGGAGTTCTGTTGTATAATCTTCTAAAACGCTTATTTTATATAAGGTGCTGCATAGCATAGCAATCATGTATTGTCACCCCTTGGAAATTTTCGATATTTTTCATCCACTTGGTCAGAAAGCTGCAGGAATAGGGGCACACAAAAATATTGTACAGCATTTGGGTTTAGATGCAAATAGGTGGTTGAAAGATAGATTAAATATTTATTTTAGAACAGATACTGTGCTTCATGCCTAATTTTGAACACGGTGTGCTACAGAGATGTACTAATGATATCCAGTTTCGCCACCCTGCTTCCTCATGCTCAATCACTTACTAGTCAGTCTTCAGTTGCATTGTGACCTGGCACACCAATGTTGGCTTTTCCAATTCTTCTCAACACATTGCTATATTAGAGACCAGTAACTGCATGGCCTATAATTAATGTAATCAGGTCTGCACCCTATCATCTCACATTTCCCTCTTTTCTCTAACCTGTATTGTCTGTCTCACCATATTTCTCTGTCTGACCATATTTGTTGGATTCTTATTTCTCATGTTTTGTTCTCCGAACAGATGACTTGCTACTTATACTTCTTACATGTAGTGGAGTATTAGTTTATGGTATCAAGCCTTTGAATTGTGCAGGTCAGTCAGTTCCCTATGCCATAGTATTGCTAACTCCATTGAGTACTTGCTTTATTTTGTGTCCTGATTGATGCCCTCTAACTGCAGAATTCTCAATGTAGTAGTGTCAGACTGGATCTGGAAATCTTGAGCATTACCTCTGTGTGCTGCTATTTGGCGTTGATTGGCTCAGCGGCGGCTTCAGAAGTGACGTGCACAGTGCCTCTATAGGCACCAGGGTAGTGCGCTGATATCCGTTCCTTTCTTTCCCCGCCAACACTGTTGATCCGAAGAGCTACCTCGGGCATTTTTTAACTACTTTTTGCAACTTTTTGTCAATCCTTTGTGAGTATTTTGGCCCAGTGTACATACTAGGGATATGTCCCCTAACAATAACCTTCAGGTTTTAAACATTGTCGGTAATGTTAGGCAGATGTCTGTGTTTGATCCCTGTTTGGTCTGTGTCTGGTGCTTGGGATCGGGCCATGATACTAAGTCCTGAGCCGAATGCAAGTTGAAGCATTCCAATGTGATCTGCGAGTGGACAATGAAGCTCCTGGTGGTGCTGCTGAAGAAGGCTCTGCATTGTTCCCATTCCGGAGGGAGATCTTGGGGTCGCTCCTGGAGTCGTTCCCAAGGGCAGTTGTCTCCCTACTCCAAAATGTCTTCCTCGAAGTGAGGGTAAGTACAAGAAGAATTCAAAGTGTTCTTGGGCTTCCCCATCCAAACGAAGTGCCCCGACGCCATACTCCTGCAATCTACCTACAGAACCACAGCCCGGCCCTGCTCCACACTTCCTCTAGTTCCCCAGAGCGACCCCTGCCCAATTAAAATAATTTTACAATGCCATCTTTGGGCCACCGACTCCCTCTGGTGTGTCTTCGAGCCCCAAAGAGCCGAGAGGTGCTCCTTCTGGGTTACTGCCAGCAGGTTTGCCCCTGACACCAGTCGGAACCTTCGGGTCAGCACAAGAGCTAGTTCAATGCCACCAGGTATACCTCCACCCACCCTGGCCTTCCCTATGCCACTGGACCACAAGCCTATTGCCATTTCCAACTCCAAGACAGCACTTTCCTGAAGCTGCTTGAATTCGACTCTGCGGCTGCCCAGATCATGAAAACCTCTGTACGTGCCACCCTTAGACTCGTCCCACTGAAAGGGAAGGGGGGGGTCAAGAAGAGGAGTATGGACCCTTTGAAGTGGACCCTGACCAAAGAAGACAACAGGACGGAGGAGCTGGGTCATGCCAGTGATCTGGATACCTCCCTAGACTCTGGTATCTTTTGTAACTGTGATGGGTAGGGCAGTGGAGGTCCTTGTGCTACAACTGCTGGCCGTCAAGGTCAAGACCAATATTATGATAATAGTTGCTTTACTCAGGGGCTGGATCTGCACAGCCATTACCTCCCTTTAATGAGGCTCTCACCGTCGGTCTTCTGGGGGCCCGGGATGAACTTTGCACCACAGCTCTGGTGCACCGCTTAATTGCCCGTCCCCATCATCCCACCGCGGGAGACCCAGCATTCCTCTCCCATTACCCCCCCTTGAGAGTGTGTAGTTCTCCAGTATTGGGGTGTCTTTCATAGATTTACATGCTTGAATATTCCCTGTCGTCGAAGTGGGAGCCCCACGGTAAATAAAATAGCAATAAAACTAATCATATATGTACATAAGAACATAATTACATTCATCCTAAAACCATAAATACTCATAAGTACCAAGGTTAGCATTAACACATAGAATTCCATTAGAAGAAAAAGGCACTTAAATAGCATATCCATGTCGTTATGCTAGTCCAAACTACAACCAATCGGGCGCAAGCACCCTCTAGAACCTTCTCCTCAGAGGCTCAGGCCCTCAGATTTTCTACCGCACGTCGTGTGAAAGGAGTCTCCCTGAGCTCTGCTCAGTTTTCAGCTTCTTTTTGAATTTCTGCAGCTTTTAGGATGTCTTCAAGTAAAGAAATCTCTTTTTCGTCCATGTGCTTCTTGTGGGAAGTTGCAGCTCTTCACAGAGGACCCTCACAAATGAGAAGTGTATTTACTGCCTCTATCTGGAACATGAGGTAGGCAAGTGTAAAATTTTGCAGGATTTTTTCAACCAAGACACTTAAGGACAGGGAAGGGCGTCTCCTTCTGGGTTACAGAGGTTGAAGGGTAAAGATTCACCTCTTTCTGATGCAGATAGCCTTGCATCTGGGTTGTCTAGAGCCACTTCCAAGCGTAGCAGTGTGCAGGACTTGCCCTCTTCTTTCCTAAAAAAGAGCAAGCTTGAGCTTCAGGAGGCTCCTGCTGTGTCTCCACCTCTTCCTGCTACGCCTACGCCCCCGAGATCTGACTTGCAGGCTTCCACGGCTCCTTCAATGAAAGTTTCCGCCAAAAAATGTGCTAAATCATCGACGATCTGTCCGATGACGAGATCTGCCGTTTCTGGCTCTTCGACGACTGTGACGACTACTTCTGCCAGCAGGTCGTCGATGGCGGATGCGTCGACGTCTTCAGCGTCGACAGTGGTGTGTGTGTGAGGCTCAAATCAGTCTAGTCGACGATTCCTATTTCATCGTCGACATCAAAAAAGACTGTGACGACTACTTCTGCCAGCAGGTCGTCGATGGCGGATGCGTCGATGTCTTCAGCGTCGACAGTGGTGTGTGTGTGTGAGGCTCAAATCGGTCTAGTCGACGATTCCTATTTCATCGTCGACATCAAAAAAGGGAGTCTCGTCGACAACCAAATCTTCGTCTACGTCTTCTGTGAAGAAAGCCTCTTCGTCGGCGAGAACTCAGTCGACGACTGCTCCGTCGACAACGGCTTTGTCGACTGCTCCGTCGACAACGGCTTCGTCGACTGCTCCGTCGACAACGGCTTCGTCGACTGCTCCGTCGACAACGGCTTTGTCGACTGCTCCGTCGACAACGGCTTTGTCGACTGCTCCGTCGACAACGGCTTTGTCGACTGCTCCGTCGACAACGGCTTTGTCGACTGCTCCGTCGACAACGGCTTTGTCGACTGCTCCGTCGACAACGGCTTTGTCGACTGCTCCGTCGACAACGGCTTCGTCGACTGCTCCGTCGACAACGGCTTCGTCGACTGCTCCGTCGACAACGGCTTCGTCGACTGCTCCGTCGACAACGGCTTCGTCGACTGCTCCGTCGACAACGGCTTCGTCGACTGCTCCGTCGACAACGGCTTCGTCGACTGCTCCGTCGACAACGGCTCCGTCGACTGCTCCGTCGACAACGGCTCCGTCGACTGCTCCGTCGACAACGGCTCCGTCGACTGCTCCGTCGACAACGGCTTCGTCGACTGCTCCGTCGACGACGGCTTCGTCGACTGCTCCGTCGACGACGGCTTCGTCGACTGCTCCGTCGACGACGGCTTCGTCGACTGCTCCGTCGACGACGGCTTCGTCGACTGCTCCGTCGACTGCTCCGTCGACAACGGCTTCGTCGACTGCTCCGTCGACAACGGCTTCGTCGACTGCTCCGTCGACAACGGCTTCGTCGACTGCTCCGTCGACAACGGCTTCGTCGACTGCTCCGTCGACAACGGCTTCGTCGACTGCTCCGTCGACAACGGCTTCGTCGACTGCTCCGTCGACAACGGCTTCGTCGACTGCTCCGTCGACAACGGCTTCGTCGACAACGGCTTCGTCGACAACGGCTTCGTCGACAACGGCTTCGTCGACGACGGCTTCGTCGACAACGGCTTCGTCGACTGCTCCGTCGACAACGGCTTCGTCGACTGCTCCGTCGACAACGGCTTCGTCGACTGCTCCGTCGACAACGGCTTCGTCGACTGCTCCGTCGACAACGGCTTCGTCGACGGCGGTCCCGTCGACGGTGGTTGTCCCGTCGACTGAGTTACCGTTGACGTCTACTTTCGCATCACTACCTCTGGTGCCAATTTCAACATCCAGCTCCGTGACACCTGCTGTTGACCCTCTGTTTCAGCGTCGTCATGCTTCTGTGGATCAGCTTCCGCTTCCACAACATCCTCAGCCTCCTTCACCTCTTTTTGCCACGGGTTCGGAGCATGACTCTGGTTCTGATGAGGAGGAAGATGATAGATTCCGGGCAGCTCGAAGTACTTCGGAGCTAGTCATCAAGTGTCAGGATTATGAGGACGATCAGGAGGATCATCACTTTCATGACGAGGAACTTTCTACACAGGTTCCCACAGCACAAATACCGCTCTCCCTCATTTCTAATCTCCAATACATGTTGGAGGATTATAATTAACATTTTCTGCCGTTTCACCATGGATCTCCTCAGCCTAGGGAGCCTGCCACTACAGCGACTCCTTTGTCTACTTCACTGCTGGGGCCATCTGCGCCTTCTGTTCAGATACAGGCAGCTGTTGTTTGTGAGAAGTTGGCCTGATATATGTTGCTCACTAGTTCTAGTGATCACCTTGTATCAGTCCAAACAACCCTTATGGTGATTGGTTATAAAGTCAACCGTATAGACCAGCTATCCTAGTAGCGTGGACAAAAGCAATCTTTTAGGCTAATCTCTTTTGGCATGTGAAGCCAGCTGTT
Source organism: Lissotriton helveticus (assembly GCF_964261635.1). Lineage (NCBI taxonomy): Eukaryota > Metazoa > Chordata > Amphibia > Caudata > Salamandridae > Lissotriton > Lissotriton helveticus. The sequence goes on from NC_136068.1 coordinate 484,312,300, forward strand.
TTACCATAGTATAACCCCTTGAATACCAAATGAAAGGACACCACACAGGTTGTTATGAAAATAAACAGTCTATTTATTAATAACAACGCCTCTGAACTCTTTATGAGATCAGAGGGCTAAGCACATGACAATACTAAAAAGGAAATACGAGTTCGCACAATATTTACACAAGTGCCTTAGGGGCACGACAAACCATATACTCAAAACAATGGAATGCGAGGAAAGAAAATACTGTAAGGAGATCCAGAGGCTGGTGGATCGGTGGGACTACGCTACAAACTAGGTAGGTAAGGAGCAGGAGGCCCACGGGACTCATGTGCAGAGTGGGAACTCTCACGCGGGATGCGTACCAACGTCTATGGATGCAACAGTTTACAAAGTTACGGATTCCGGACGAACCCGGCTGGATGGAGGGAAAACAACAGTGGACCTGGACACTAGGATAGTGGACTCAGACTTCAGCACCTAGAAGCTTTAGTTACCTAACCCACAGGCTGCGGGTGCATAGGGCTGAAGTTGCGTCGGGTTTGCTGCGTTGATCCCGTTGATGCCTGAAACAAGAAGTTGCTGGCAGGCAGCCAGATGGAGGAGTCCGGTGGTTCCAAGGATGGAACTGGAAGATGGAAGTCCTGAAAAGGAAGGGGACAGAGTCTTGGTCACTAGCCAGTGACGGTGCTGGAACCAGGAGGGAACCAGATGCTGTCGCCGCGTTCAGGTGAAGGAAGGGTCGCTTCTCTCTGCAGCTGCGCGGACCAGGAGCTGTTCTTCACGACCAGGCTGGAGGCACGAGCTGTCCCACGTAGTCTGCTGCTGTTGGCGGTGTCGGATCGTCGATCTGGACAACAGGCCTTGGCTAATGCAAGCCACGCGGTGGAACAAAGATGGCTTCTTGTGTGGACCAGGAGGGTCCGGGGTGCTTCTCTTTCTCAAGGAAGCAAGGGCCAGTCTGGGGGACCAGACTAGCAGAGTCGAATTCTTCGGGTCGTCGTCTCAGAGGGCACAAGCCAGCCGGCAAGTGACCAGACAACAGGAAGTACTCCTCTAAGTGGAAGTACCTGGAGAGACCATCTGCATTACCATGGTCAGTCCTTGGGCGGTGCTCCACTGTAAAGTCCATCCCCTGTAGGGAAATGGACCACCTAAGAAGTTTGGGGTTTTCACCCTTCATTTGATTTAGCCATAAGAGGGGCTTATGGTCGGTCTGAACTTTGAAGTGAGTACCAAACAAGTATGGCCTCAACTTCTTCAGGGCCCAAACCACAGCAAAGGCCTCCCTCTCAATAGCTGACCAACGCTTCTCTCTAGGGGTCAGCCTTCTACTTATAAAAGCAATGGGCTGGTCATGACCATCAATATTCAGCTGAGATAGAACAGCTCCCACACCCAACTCAGAAGCATCTGTTTGGACAATGAAAGGTTTGGAGTAGTCTGGACTCTTGAGAATAGGTGCAGTGCACATGGCCTGCTTTAGGTCATCTAATGCCTTCTGACAGCTAACTGTCCACTGAAATTTCTTTGGCATTTTCTTACTTGTCAGGTCATTAAGTGGAGTCACAATGGTTCCATAATTTCTGACAAATTTCCTGTAATAACCAGACAGGCCTAAGAAAGCTCTGACCTGTGTCTGGGTGGTTGGAGGAGCCCAGTCCTTTATGGCCTGTATCTTGCTCTCCAGAGGTTGAACTTGGCCTCCACCTACAAGGTGGCCCAAGTATACAACTTGACTCTGCCCTATCTGGCACTTAGTAGCCTTGATAGTGAGGCCTGCCTTTTGCAGGGCCTCTAAAACTTTCCTCAGGTGGATCAGGTGATCCTCCCAGGTGGAGCTAAAGACAGCAATATCATCTAGATATGCTGCACAAAAGTCATCCAACCCAGTGAGAACTTGGTTCACCAACCTTTGAAAAGTGGCAGGGGCATTTTTCAAACCAAAGAGCATCACCACAAATTGGTAATGACCTCCTGGGGTAGAAAATGCTGTCTTGGCTTTGGCATCGTCAGCTAACCTGATTTGCCAATAGCCAGCTGTCAGGTCAAATGTACTCAAGAACTTGGCAGAAGCCAATCTGTCAATGAGTTCATCTGCTCTTGGTATTGGATGGGCATCTGTCTTAGTGACAGCATTGAGACCCCTGTAGTCTACACAAAACCTCATCTCTCTCTTACCATCCTGGGTGTGAGGTTTAGGCACTAGAACTACAGGACTAGCCCAAGGGCTCTCTGAGGGTTCAATGACTCCCAATTCCAACATCTTTTGTACTTCAGTTTTTATGCAGTCCCTGACGTGGTCAGGTTGCCTGTAGATGTTACTCCTTTATAGGCAGACTGTCTCCAGTGTCCACCTCATGTGTGCACCAGTTTGTCTGACTGGGGGTCAGAGAAAACATTTGTCTGAAGGATTGAAGGACTTGCTTACAATCCTTTTGCTGATGCTCAGAGAGGCTGTCAGAAAAGACTACACCATCTACTGACCCATCATCAGGGTTCTGAGTGAGCAGGTCTGGGAGAGGGTCACTCTCTTCCTCCTGCCCCTCATCTGTGGCCATGAGCAAGCCCATGTCCTCCCTGTCAACACATGCGTTGAGCCTATTCACATGAAGTACTCTGTGAGGGCTCCTGGGAGTTCCCATGTCCACCAAGTAGGTGACTTCTCCCTTTTGCTCAATGATGATGTGGGGCCCAGACCATTTGTCTTGGAGAGCTGCTGGGGCCACTGGCTCCAACACCCACACCTTCTGTCATGCATGGTAAACAGTTAGGACAGCCTTTTGGTCAGGCCAAGCTTTTTGAAGTTCTTGGCTGGCCTCCAGGTTTTTAGATGCCTTCTCCATGTACTCTGCCATCCTGGAGCGGAGACCAAGTACATAGTCCACTATGTCAAGTTTAGGCTTTTTGAGAGTAACTCCCATCCTTCCTTCACAAGACATAGGGGCCCTCTTACAGGATGACCAAACAAAAGCTCAAAAGGGCTGTATCCAACCCCCTTCTGTGGGACCTCTCTGTAAGCAAACAGAAGGCAGGGTAAGAGGATGTCCCATCTTCGCCTAAGCTTTTCAGGTAACCCTTTTATCATCCCTTTGAGGGTCTTGTTGAACCTTTCAACAAGCCCATTGCATTGTGGGTGATAGGGTGTGGTGAATTTGTAATTGACACCACATTCCTTCCACATAGCAGTCAAGTATCCTGACATGAAGTTTGCACCTCTGTCAGAGACAACCTCCTTAGGGAACCCCACTCTGGAGAAAACTCCAACCAGGGCCCTTGCCACCACAGGAGCTGTAGTGGTTCTAAGGGGAATAGCTTCTGGATACCTGGTGGCATGATCCACTACCACCAGTATAAATCTGTGCCCAGATGCTGTTGGGGAGTCCATTGGTCCAACAATGTTAATCCCCACTCTCTCAAAGGGAACCCCCACCACAGGTAGTGGTATAAGGGGGGCCTTTGTTGTGCCACCTGATTTGCCACTGGCTTGGCAGGTGATACATGAATGACAAAAGTCCTTAGTGTCCTCAGACATGTGAGGCCAGTGAAAGTGTGGGGCAAGCCTGTCCCAAGTCTTGTTCTGGCCTAAGTGACCTGCAAGGGGAATTTCATGGGCTAAGGTGAGAAGGAAACCTCTAAGAGACAAGGGGATGACCATCCTCCTGGTAGCACCAGGCTTGGGGTCTCTTGCCTCAGAGTATAGGAGTCCATCGTCCCAATATACCTTATGGGCACCTGTAGCATTCCCTGCAGCCTCGCCAGCAGCCTGCTGTCTGAGGGGTTCAAGAGATGGGCAGTCTAACTGTGCCTGCCTCAAGTCTGCCCTGGAAGGTCCCCCTGTCCCAAGAAACTCAACCTGTTCAGGCTCAAGCTCTTCTAGGACAATTCCTTCTGGGGTCTTGGGATCAGTCTCCTGAGAGAGCTGATCCTCCACCTGAGGCAGGGGGGAAGAGTCAACCTTACCCCTACTGCTCTTTCTCTTGGTTAGTGTCTGGTCCATTCTTCCAGGATCCAGCACTAGTTCAGCTGGGCATTTCTTGGCCTGTGACCTAGTCACAGCAAGGACATGTGCTGACAAACCTAACATTTCCACATGAGTCCTATACTCCACATCTGACCATAAGGAGGATTCCAAATCATTGCCCAAAAGACAGTCCACTGGGAGGTCTGAACTAACAACAACCCTTTTGATGCCATTTACCCCTCCCCAGGAAAAATTAACAAGTGCCATACTATGGGAGGTAGTGGCATTGCTAGCATTGGTCACCAGGTAGTCTGAACCCAGTATTACCTGGTCAGGGTCCACAAAGTTTGGTGTCACCTTAGTGACACTGGCACAAGTGTCCCTGTAGGCCTGAGCCATTTTTCCATTAATCAAAGGCGTTTGCCTGTACTTGCCCAGAGTACTGGGACTTATTGTAGGGGTCATATCCATGTCCCCAGTACAAACAAGAACAGCCTGAGTAGGTGTTCTGACTAAGTCAGAGCCCGCCTCAGTTCCCAGGGTTAACCCCACTATAGCCTTAGGAGGATTACTACCACTACTTACTGTACTAGGGGGTGCAGGTGCCTTAGGGGCAGTAGTGGTAGGAGTTGGGCCTTTCTTGGTGCACTCACTAAACCAGTGAGTATTACTTTTACAGTATTGGCACCATGGTTTCTTCTGACCATTATTCTTCTTCTTTTGGGAATTCTGTTAATTCTGGGAATTCTGGGACCCACCCTCTTTAGATTGTTGGGGCCCTGTTGAAGACTTCTGGTCATTTTGTTTATTCTCATTACCCTTGGGATCTGCTTTCTTCTGGCCACCACCCTGGTTCTGGTTCTGCTGCTTGACCCTTCTCCTGACCCATCTGTCTGCCTTCTTTCCCAATTCTTGGGGAGAGGTCAGATCTGAGTCAATAAGGTGCTGATGCAACAACTGATTTTGACAATTACTTAAGATTTGTTCTCTCATAATTAGATTATACAATCCTGTGTAATCAGTAACTTTACTTCCCAGTAACCAGCCTTCAAAAGCCTTAGTGGCACAATCAACACAGTCAGCCCAATCTTGAGACTGAATTTTCTGGGTGTCTCTGAACAGCAACCTGTACTGCTCAGTGGTTAAGCCAAACCCATCAATCAGTGTATTCTTCAAGACTTGGTAATTGTTAGCATCCTCAGCTCTAGTAGTGAGGAGCTTATCTCTACCTTTACCTTCAAAGGAGAGCCACAATATAGCTGCCCACTGACTCTGGGGGATGCACTGGACAGTGCAGGCCCTCTCCAAAGCAGTCATCCATTTGTGGATGTCATCCCCTTGTTTAAAGGGGGGCACTATTTTACTCAGGTGTCTAGTATCAAAACTCCTGTCTTTATCCTTGGGGATATTGCTGCCACCAGTGGGGACTGCCCCACTCAACTGTTGCTCTCTAGCAAAGGCAAGCTTCTCCTTGGCAAGGGCAAGTTCTTCCCTCTGAATCCTCAGATTAGCCTGTTTCATCCTTGCTTCATGTTCTCTTCTTTGAGGGGAAGTCATTCTCCTCTGGGGAGAAGTCATTCTCCTCTGAGCAGAGGCATGAGAGTGCACAGATCTATTGGAGTCCATAGAATGAGACCTATCTCTTCTAACTCCAAAGTTAGGCCTGCTTAGGGTCAGTACTGGGGGTCCCCCAGATCCTTCCCTATGTAGGTCTAAGTTGGCCCTAGTAAGTCTGCTGACTAGCTCAGGACCATTGTCTGCCTCATCCCCAGAAATAACCTCTTCATCCTCTTCCTCCTCTACTTCCTCAGTTTCAGGGAGGTCAGGATCACCAAGGGTACCTTCTAAGGCTGGCATGCTCCCATCTATATGAGTAGCTTTTCTAGCATCATAAGTCTCTAAGAGACCTAACCGAAAAGGAGTGGTAGGGTTAGAACCCTGTTTTAGTTTCCTGGAGGTACACAATTGTCTCATCTCCTGGAAGCTAAGGGCTGCATATCTGGAAGTGACCTGTGGAGGGTCAACAACCACAAGGGGAGTCTCTGAAGACTCTCCATGGGTAGACATGCTTCTAGTGTGGTGTAAGTGATGCACCTACCTACACTATGGGTTTACCTACTGATCCCTTGCTAAGAGTTGTAGTAGAAAGGGCCTAGCACACCCTGACTACAACAGCTGGTTCAGTAGAACTCAGAGTATTTCTAAGCTTGTTATATGTACCTAGGTACCTATGTGATTTTTCAAATGATATTTTCAAGATAATACGTGGTAAAACAACAGCAAGCTCAAATCCCAACCGCTGCACACCAATGTGAGAAGTTGGCCTGATATATGATGCTCACTAGTTCTAGTGATCACCTTGTATCAGTCCAAACAACCCTTATGGTGATTGGTTGTAAAGTCAACCGTATAGACCAGCTATCCTTGTAGCGTGGACAAAAGCAGTCTTTTAGGCTAATCTCTTTTGGCATGTGAAGCCAGCTGTTTTACCATAGTATAACCCCTTGAATACCAAATGAAAGGACACCACACAGGTTGTTATGAAAATAAAGTCTATTTATTAATAACAACACATCTGAACTCTTTGAGATCAGAGGGCTAAGCACATGACAATACTAAAAAGGAAATACGAGTTCGCACAATATTTACACAAGTGCCTTAGGGGCACCACAAACCATATATTCAAAACAATGGAATGCGAGGAAAGAAAATACTGTAAGGAGATCCAGAGGCTGGTGGATCGGTGGGACTACGCTACAAACTAGGTAAGTAAGGAGCAGGAGGCCCACGGGACTCATGTGTATTTGTATTTATTTATGTATTTATTTATTTGTTAAGCGCAGCTGCCACCCAAAGGGTATCCTGGCGCTGAGACTGCGTCTGTGCTACAGGCAGGACTGCCATTACATTTTTCTTGGAAACAAGAACGTGCAGAGTGGGAACTCTCACGCGGGATGCGTACCAACGTCTATGGATGCAACAGTTTACAAAGTTACGGATTCCGGACGAACCCGGCTGGATGGAGGGAAAACAACAGTGGACCTGGACACTAGGATAGTGGACTCAGACTTCAGCACCTAGAAGCTTTAGTTCCCTAACCCACAGGCTGCGGGTGCATAGGGCTGAAGTTGCGTCGGGTTTGCTGCGTTGATCCCGGTGATGCCTGAAACAAGAAGTTGCTGGCAGGCAGCCAGATGGAGGAGTCCGGTGGTTCCAAGGATGGAACTGGAAGATGGAAGTCCTGAAAAGGAAGGGGACAGAGTCTTGGTCACTAGCCAGTGACGGTGCTGGAACCAGGAGGGAACCAGATGCTGTCGCCGCGTTCAGGTGAAGGAAGGGTCGCTTCTCTCTGCAGCTGCGCGGACCAGGAGCTGTTCTTCACGACCAGGCTGGAGGCACGAGCTGTCCCACGTAGTCTGCTGCTGTTGGCGGTGTCGGATCGTCGATCTGGACAACAGGCCTTGGCTAATGCAAGCCACGCGGTGGAACAAAGATGGCGTCTTGTGTGGACCAGGAGGGTCCGGGGTGCTTCTCTTTCTCAAGGAAGCAAGGGCCAGTCTGGGGGACCAGACTAGCAGAGTCGAATTCTTCGGGTCGTCGTCTCAGAGGGCACAAGCCAGCCGGCAAGTGACCAGACAACAGGAAGGGCAGCAACCAGGCAAAAGGGCCCCACGCAGATCACGGGGATGCTGGGGGGCTGATCTTTGGTGCAGGAACTGCGTCAGTGTGGGGCTTCTCAGTCCCCAATGCACTCACTTGAGGAACCCTCAGGGGTCGTGCAGGAAGCGCTGTGCAGGTTTCTTCAAGATGGCCGTCTCCACGTTGCTCGTCGCACCCACGGGTCCCAGCTGTGCTGTGGATGTGGGTAGAGGTCAGAGGTCAGAGGTCTGGAGGTCCGGGTCTTGTCGAGCTGGGTCGTCTGATTCCGGGATGGAAGGACTTTGCAGCAAACCGCACAGAAGCTTGATGGTGCCTGCGAAGCAAGATGGTCACTCCCTGACCATAGAGGAGATTCTTCAGTCTTCTGATGTTCAGGAGGTCGAAGGTCAAGAGTTCTTCGTGGAAGTTGTCAAGAGTAATCTAATTTGGAATGGGACCAGCTCCTACCTTTATTCGGCTAAAGGGAGCTGCACTACGACTAGGTCCCTCCCCTGGGTGGGACCAGGAAGGGGGTGGCTACACCCCCTTTCCTTTGTCCAGTTTCCCGCCAGAGCTGGGGCTGGAGTGCCCCAGCAACTGGTTGGAACCGGTGTATGCACAGGGCACCTTGTGTGCCCCAGGCATGTCTCATTCCTTTCAGCCTGGCCCTACCTAATACACAAAATCCTGTCTGGGGTGGTGCTAGCACCTCCCAAGGCAGGAAACCCTTTGTCCAAGCCACCCTCGCTGGAAGGACTCCCAGCAGCAGGAGGTCAGACTTGTGTCTGTGGTGGCAGCATCCATTTTGTGATGCTGAGGCTCGAGTTAACTTTAACCGGGGTTTACAGTTACAGACATGTCGTGTCCCTCTAGAAGGGTGGAATGCTAACCCCGTCGCCAGAATTGGCGAGGGGTTAGTATTCCAATTCGTATGACACCTTACTCGACATGTTTTGATAATGCTATGCCAAAGTTAGCATTTAACCGCGAGGATTATAATGCACTTAAGAGTATATGGTATAGCGTTATCATGGAACAGCTATTAGGACTTGGTTCCGCAAGCTGCAAACGGGCTCAGCTCATGCCAGAGCACCATCTCACATAATTCCAAGCACTCTGCCTTCAGGATTGATAAGGCCTGCCATAGGAGTGACTGATAGGGATATATGTGTCCATTTTAGGGTTAGATATAGGAATACTATATTTAAAGCAAAGGGTGTTTACACCACCTTGCCCCAGCTGTCGTGCAGCCAGTTGTGTCAGATTTGGGTGGCCAGCCAGGGGTGGCATAATACATGCTGCAGCCCCTGGTATGCCCTGGGTACACCTATACCCTGGATACCGAAGGTATACTGTACAGGGACTGATAAGGTGGCCCAGTACCAATTGGTAAATGCACCTAAGGTACATGCTTGTCAATTTAGAGAGAGAACAGCTAGGCTGTGGGTCTGATTAGCAGGCCCACAGCCAGGGAAAGTCGTAAACCAGTGAAGCAAAAAGCAAAAATCTGGGGTGGCCATGGGATTGCAGACCCCACTCTCCTACATTGTTGACGATGACGTTCACCAGGATCGGGAAGACGGCGAAGTGGATGGCGGATTGGGACAATTATCAGATCCAAACACAGTCACCGCCTCCTTCGGGTCCTGTGGATTCCCCTCCTGTTGATATCATTAGTTTTCACCAAATTATGGAAAGTGCGGCGCTACGCTTCAAACTTCCTATGATTCTAAAGGATGAAGATTGTTTTCTTTGACTTCAAGAGTCAGCCTCTTAAACAAGTCTGTGAAGTGCGCATAATTGACTTTATCTGGAACGAAGGCGTCAAACTAATGCAGACGCCAAATTCTATTCCGGCGCTTCTTCCACGTTTGGAGAAAAAATACAGGGCACCCGAAAGCTTTTCCTGCTTGCATTGTAGCACAACCTAAACCTGACTCCGTGATTACACAGGCTGCGCAGCGCCGTTCCAGGAATCCATCTTCCCCCTATTTCCGCGCCTCCTGACCTTGAGGGTCGTCGTCTTGATGCCATTGGGTGGAAATTTTCCACTATGGCTTCTACCACAGTGAGAGCTGCGAATTCACTGGCCATTCTGGGTCGTTACGACCGTCAAATGTGGTCGGATATGTCCTCTTTTATCAAACTCATTCCTGAGCCTTCCAGCGCGGATGCTCTCAAGATTCTTCAAGAGGGGGAAAGAGCGTCATCTGAGATTATCGACTGCTCTGTGGACATTGCGTGCACTGGTTTTCGTAAGCTTGTGGGGGCAGCTGTTTTACGTAGTCAGGGCTGGCTTCGTTCCACCTCTTTTCGCCAGGAGGTTCAGGCGAAGATCCTTGACATGCCCTTTGACGGCGAATCTCTCTTCGGCCAGCATGTGGACGACGCACTTCAAACCATTAAGAAGGACACTGAGACGGCTCGTGCCCTAGGCACTCTGCAGTTTCGCAAGCAGCCTTTTCGTGGTGCGCACGGACGCGGCACCTCCTCTTATTTTCGCGGCGGATCCAGCCAGTACCGCTCCTATAATCAAGGAAACCAAAGATATTCCTCTCAGTCACAACAGTCTACAAAGACTTAAAGAGGAATGTCTTCCTACAGAGGCTCCGCTTCTAAGAAGCAATGACTTGCCTTCCCCTCTCAAAGTTGGAGGTCGAATCTCTCTTTTCTTTTCCAATTGGTCTCTAATCATTTCGGACCGTTGTGTGCTAGACATTGTGTCAAAAGGCCATGCTTTGGAGTTTCTCAAGTTCCCTCCAAACACTCCTCCAACTGGTCCTCCTCCTCCTGCTCACCTCATGGAGCTTTTTCAACAAATTCGACTCGTGATTCAAAAAGGTGCCATCGAAGTGGTTCCCAAATCTCAGAAGGGGCTGCGATTTTTATTCCCGTTTTTTCCTGGTCCTCAAGAAGTTCGGCGAATGGCGTCCGATCCTCGACTTAAGAGCCCTAAACAAGTACCTAAAATGCCAATCCTTCTGCATGCTCACGCTCACGGAAATTCTCCGCCTTCTCTCGAAGGGCAACTTCCTGACCACCATCGATCTCCAGGACGCCTATTTCCACGTGCCGATATTTCCAAGAAGTACATGCGCTTCCGGGTAGGGCGCAGAGATTTTCAATTCAAGGTTCTACCTTTTGGCCTTCGTTCCGCCCCTTGCGTCTTCACGAAAGTCCTGGCCCCAGTGGTGGAATATCTACGTTTGAGGGATGTTCTAATCTTTCCCTACCTGGAAGACTGTCTCATCAAGTCGCAATCTCGTCATCGGGCGTCTCTGAACACTTGATTCTGTCAGACTCTATTTCACTCCCTAGGTCTGTCCATCAACACCGAGAAGTCTCAGGTCGATCCAGCTCCCTGCAGGACCTTTCTAGGCGCCACTCTGAATACTTCGTTGGCGAAGGCATTCTTGTCTCACAAACGTCAGCTGCGGATTCTACGCCTAGTGGCTCTCATCTGTTCAAAAGGTTCCGTTTCAGTTCGTGTGTTGAAGTCTTTTCTCAGGATGGCGTCCTCCTGCATCTCCCTGATCCCAAATTGCAGGCTCAAGAGTCGTCCAATTCAGGAGGAACTGAAGAAACAGTGGCGTCCGGTCACAGGCTCTTTCAATGAGGTCTGTTCTCTGCTGGTGGGCTCAACCGTCAAACATCGTTGCTGGTACTTCTTTCCTGACCATCGCTCCAGAGCTCTTCCCTACCACGGATGCCTCCCTGAAAGGTTTGGGCGCACATTTACAGGGGCTTTCCGTAAAGGGCAAGTGGACCCAGTCTGAACGTTCCTGGCACATCAACAGACTGGAACTGATGACCATTTTTCTTGCGCTAAAGTCCTTCCGTTTTCTGCTTCAGGGAGAATCGGTGCTCATTCAAACCGAAAATACCACCAGTATGCACTATTTAAACAAACAGGGCGGCACCAAGTCACCGCTCCTCTCTCAGCTGGCACAGAGCATCTGGGATTGGGCACTCCGTCACCAGATTACCCTGACAGCAGTTCACCTACCAGGCATCGCCCAACATCCTGGCGGATTCCCTCAGCAGGTCTGCGTCCTCGACCCATGAGTGGGAGTTGCATCAGCCGACTCTAGACTTCATCTTTCGGATATGGGGTCTTCCGAACGTGGATCTTTTCGCAAGCCCTGTGAACCGGAAATGCCCGTCTTACGCAAGCTGGCTTCCCCACCGCAGGTCGTGCGGGAATGCCCTTTTGATAGACTGGTGCAATATATTCGCCTACGCTTTTCCGCCGATCCCGCTGGTTCCTCGAGTGTTGTGGAAAATGCGGAGACAGCCGTGCCACATTCTCCTGATCGCTCCTAGATGGCCTCGACAAGCGTGGTTCTCGGAACTGCTGCTCCTCTTGCAGTGCAAACCCGTCCTCCTTCGCCCTCTGGCGGATCTCCTCACAATGGACAAGGGTCAGATCTGCCATCCGGACCCCTTCTCTCTCAAATTATCGGCCTGGAAACTGAGCACCTTCAATTTGCCCACTTGAATATTTTGCCGGCATGTAGAGACGTTCTTGCCAATGCGAGGGCTCCGTCCACAGTAACGACTTACAAGCTAAAGTGGAAAAGGTTCTGTCACTGGTGTGCATCTGCCAACATCCACCCCATGCACTCTTCTCCTGCTCAGCTTCTGCCGTTCTTTCTGCAGTTGGCTCAATCAAGACTTTCCCACTCCACTTTGAAGGTCTTCCTAGCGGCAATATCGTTTTCGGCAGGATGAGTCTTCCTCTCTACTCTTCCAGTCATTCGCCAGTTTTTCAAGGAGCTATTCAGGATGTTTACGCCCATTCATCATCCTCCTCCTACCTGGCATCTCAATATTGTTTTGGCGCAACTGATGAAAGTGCCTTTTGAGCCCATCCACAAAGCGGATTTGAAATTTTTGACCTGGAAGGTTTCTCTCCTTCTCGCCCTGACCTCCTCGCGTGAGTGACATCCACGCCTTTACCATTCAGCCTCCTTTCCTTCAATTCAAATAGGACTGTGTTGTACTTCGCACCAACCTGGCATTCATGCCTAAGGTGCCAACTGATTTTCACCTCAATGAACCAGTGTTCTTAAAGACTTTCTTCGCTAATCCCCAATCTCCGGCGGAGTGACATTTGCATTCATTGGATATTAAAAGATGCCTTAAATTCTACATCGACAGAACAGCACCCTTTCGTAGGTCTGATCAACTATTCGTTGCACAAGGGGCATTCTGTTACCAAGCCAACTATTGCACGTTGGATTTCCTCAGCAATCTCATTCTGTCATCAGAAGGCCGGCAAGCCTCTTCAATCTATAGTACGAGCTCATTCCACCAGGGCGATGTCATCCTCTCCTGGCCTGTTTGCTGATTGACGATTCACCAAATCTGTCGAGCAGCTACGTGGTCCAGCAGGCACACCTTCACGAAGCACTACTGCCTAGAGACGATCAACTAAGCTGATACAGCAGTGGGCCAAGCGGTGCTTCGCAATCTTTTTAAATAAGGTGAGCCTCTTTCCTTCCCCCCGCCTGTATGGTTGTTATCTATCTGGCAGTATTCTGTTATTTCGTTGCTTTTTATGCCACTGTACTGCTCTTTTCTTGCGGTCAGCTATTACTGCTCACTATTCTATTCAAGCATGTGAATCTATGAACGACACCCCAATACTGGAGAAGAACAATTGTTACTTACCTGTAAACTGTGGTTCTCCAGTATTGGTGTCTTTTAGATTCACATGCGACCCACCCACCTCCCCTCAGAGGCTCACTTCTCCTCCTAGACTCTTTTGTCACTCTTGTGCTACGAAAATCTGAAGACCTGAGCCTCTGAGGAGAAGGTTCTAGAGGGTGCTTGCGCCTGATTGGTTGTAGTTTGGACTAGCATAACGACATGGATATGCTATTTAAGTGCCTTTTTCTTCTAATTTAATGCTAACCTTGGTACTTATGAGTATTTATGGTTTTAGAATGTATGTAATTATGTTCTTAAGTACATATGATTGGTTTTATTGCTATTTTATTTACCGTGGGACTCCCACTTCGACGACGGGGAATATTCAAGCATGTGAATCTATGAAAGACACCAATACTGGAAAACCACCGTTCACAGGTAAGTAACAATTGTTCTTTAGGCCTCAACAGCTAAGGTCAACTCAAACCCATTTCCGTCCACCCCACTGAATTTCCTTCCTCCCCACCGACTAGGGAGTCCAGGAGGCTGGACGCTTTTGGGAAGAGAATCTTCTCTTTCACAGCTAGGCCTTGTGGTCCGTGAACACAGTATTCCTGTCGAGCCGACAGTCCTATTCTCTTTGGGACTCTGTTAGGCAGCTGTTACCCATGCTTCATCCTTAACCAAACATTGGTGGATGGTCGGGAAGAGGCTAAGTTCGCCATCAGTTGTGGACTGGAATCCACGGACTCCCTATGCATGGGCCATGCATAGGGAGTCCGTGGATTCCATGGCCTCTATGCTGACACTTAACTGCCACGCCTAGTTGTGGTCCACTGGATTCTCTGGGGATGTCCTTATATCCTTCGTCGACATGCCCTTCAATGACTGCCGCCTATTTAGCAACAAAGCTGACACAGCGCTTGAGTGGTTTCGTAAAAGCTAGGTCACTTCCAGTAACCTGGGGCTCACTCACTTCCCAACCACAGCAACAGTCCTTTCGCCATTTCCGTGATTGCGCCCGGAGCTCCTGTGGGCATCTGCAATACCAGTCTTGCGCACCTCCACTATCGGCTTTCCCTACTTTTTGTGGTAGGGTCATTGGTCCAACAGCAGCACCCGAGTCCGTGTCCCTCCCCCTACCCCCCCACCTCTGGCCATAGTCTTCAAACCGCTTTAGTGAGCCCTCCACACAACACAACCATCCCGTTGGCGGCAGGATCATGCACCACCTGTATAATTGGAACAAAATCACCTCTGACAAGTGGATGCTACAAATTGTGGAGAGGAGTTATGCCTTTCCATCCGTAGAAGCCCCTCTGCCTTTGCCACCATCTCCAGAACAGCTGACAGAGGACTCTCTCCCCTTGCTCTGCCAGGAAGTGCAACGCCTGTTGGCCGCAGAAGCCATCTAGTGGGTGCCAGCACCAGAAATGGGGTATAATTGCTATTGGCGCTACTTTCTGGTGCTGGAAAAATAGAAGTAGATCTGTAACTCCTCAATGGCTTTGTGAAAAATGGCAAATTCAAGATGCTCACCTTGGCTCAGGTTCTGTACCCTGGAGACTGGGTTATAGCATTGGACTTTCAGGATGCTTATTTTCATATCCCCGCCCCACAACTCACAGGCATTTCCTGTAGTTCACAGGAGGCCACAAGTATTTCTAATTCGCTGTGCTCCCGTTCAGCCACACAAGTTTGCCTCTGGGTGTTCGCGAAAGTGGTTGCACTACATCTTCTGAGGCCAGAAGTCCCAGTCTTCCGCTACCGTGACGAGTTGCTGCTTAAGGCGGGCTCGCTTAGGCAGCCCTCATGCACCACAAAAGAAAAATGTGCTGTTCCTTAAATAAATTAAGGTTAAAACCATTTGTGTACCCTAATGATTGTCAGGTTTGACTGGATAGGGAACATTTCGGAGCAAGAGCCCCCACCCACCCTTAGAGGTGGCAAGCTTCATCATTAGGCTAGCTCCTCTTTAGGCCGACACTGGAATTCCTGCGAGAACCCTGAATAGGGGCTTTTTGCCAGAGATCTTTTCCCAGTGTCTGCCGTCTGTCTTTGGTTTACCAATCTACTAATTCAGTCATAGTTGGATTTCTGAGAGATTCCTCAAAGATTAAAAGTAACTTGGGTATCCCCTTGTAATTACTTTATTGCAAAGGTCCATGTTAAGTTAAAAGCAAAGTGGGAATATGATGGGAAATATTGCCCTTCTAAAGGGTCAAAATGTTTCTTTCGTAGTCTCAACAGATCTATGGCAATTCTTCAGGACCATATCACCTAATCTAATAATACTGGAATCCTATGCTAAATTCATATGCTGTCCCCACATTTCACATCACCCTAATTAGTAAGCAATAAGGCATAAGAACTTACACCTTTAGCATGTTGGAGGGAATTCTCGTACCCTAAACCTGACCTGAAATGGAACATATGTATAAAATGTAAATTAAAAACATCTCAAACACACCTGTTGTGTATATATAAATCAAGTGCTAATTATCAGTCTCAACACCTGTGTGAAACTCAGTCAGCAAGTAGGGCATAGAAACATATAGACCTAACAAGTAGTGAGCCAGAACGACTGCAGGAACACTCTGTGGATATGTGAGTGGGAAAATAAATTGTAAGAATTAGATCATCGCTGCTTACCTAATCCCTACTCAAAATTGGGACTCGTGAGATCTTCTGCTACTTGTAGCTCTTTCTAAATAATTTAAATAAAGTTCAGGTGAATCATAAATCCCTACCTTGAGGTACATCAATCCACTCACCCCTTCTACTTACGTCTGCTGCTCTGTGACTTTGCCCGTGACCTACCCAGTCTCCACGATCCTGGACATGAACGGATGTCTCCAGCGGCCGGTATTTAAACCAAAAAAGAAGCAGAGATTCTGTTCCAGTCATGTGGCCTGCTGTCAACATGGTCACATGACCTGGTCATATTGCCCGGTCTGATTAGGCATTTTATCAAGTGGTGTCCCTCCTCAGGCGTCATAACGGAAGAGAGGTGTGGGTGTCTGAATTAGTTAGTATATGTTGGGTGAAAACTACTGTGAGTAATAAAAGGAGTCCCGTATCTACCACTATCCAGACTCTTGTAGGTATTTAACGGGAGTCTCCAGAGATCTTCGCCTCCAGGGCATAGTGCAAAAATTGACTATTCTCAATGCGGTCTTGTTCCTCGTGTGTCGTTTTGAGAGTCCGGACCCGATTAACTATATTGGCTCATGGTTACATAGGAAAATAACTACCGATTTTTGATAATCCTTAGAGGAAATCATTAACCTCCCATGTTTAGGATGTGCTGGATGTAGGATTTTAGATCAACAAAAGTACCACTAACATGGTAATCCTTCCTCATGTGCCAAGGAGAAAATTGGGATGCATTTTATTCCTGCATCATGATGTGTGGACATATAGTTCGAGGGGAGAACAGGAGTTTTGACTACGTAAACAAACACTTATTATCGGTTTTGAAAATAGCTAAATTAATAGCTTTGTCATTTACAATGCCAATAGTTTTTACTTTTGCAAATGTGACACCTATAGCATTTGTAATGCAATATGTGTTGTATTTATGTGACTTAGATGTATCGATATTACAAATAACAATGGCTTTTTTATTTTTTAAATAATTCATACTTGAAAGTTATTGTAATTTATAATGGCAATAGCTTAAACTTTTGTTAATGACTTTGTGAAGATTATGTTCAGTGTATTTTATTGTGACGAAAATACAAGAACAGAAGTGAAATATTAACATCTTTTTCATAAGAAAGCTGTGGTAACAGGGAAAGAAAGATAGTATCCAGGCCGAAAGAGACAGACCGAAAGACTGACTAGCCTGTCCCTTAGGGTTCTATGCATGTGGTGAGACTCTAGTTATGTTACAGGAACCTTAAGTGCACATATGCTAATAAGGTCCCCTTGGAGCCAGGAAGATAACCGCATCAGACTGCCCGCCTCTCATAAATAATAATCGGTACATTTTGATCAACAGAAGTGTCAGATCTACAGCCCCCTCATAGGTCAGGTTCCAGGCTCTAAGAATATCGGGCACGGGCACCCACCCATCCGACTGGACTCTAGCTGCCCCTTTCTATTAAAATGTACATTGGTATCTCCTCAGGTGCCCTGAAGTAATGGCAAAGTAACATGTAGCAGTTTACAAAACTCCTAAAAATTCTAATAGTCAGCTGCGTGCTACTCGCCGTAAAAAGCGATTCGACGCCTGGTCAGGGTTATTTAGCGCTATATTAATGCAATTACTATTACTGCAAAAGAAAGTCTTTCCTCTCTCCCACACACACCACAATGTATCTGTACTGAAGAACCCGGATTCAAAAATGCTAACACAAGCAAGTAAAACAAGTTCAGATCTCAGGCCAGCGTTGCAAAAAAAAAACTGGGCAAACCGAGGGATGGGCACGGATGCTTTTATCCATTAGTTTCCGTAGTTACCAGCCTGCTGCTCCTAGGGTGTTCTGCGCTGAGCGAGGCAGTGTCGGCCCGGGAAGACTTTGAAACGCTGTAGGCACGTAGGAGGAGCAGAGGCGGCCGATGCAAGTGAGGGAAGCCCCGCGTGAAGGAGCCTGTAGCCCGGTGAGTGGGGCTTAGTTGTAGTGTGTGTGCCTGCGCGTGTGTGTGTGTGCCTGCGCGTGTGTGTGTGTGCCTGCGCGTGTGTGTGTGTGCCTGCGCGTGTGTGTGTGTGCCTGCGCGTGTGTGTGCCTGCGCGTGTGTGTGTGCCTGCGCGTGTGTGTGTGCCTGCGCGTGTGTGTGTGCCTGCGCGTGTGTGTGTGCCTGCGCGTGTGTGTGTCTGCGCGTGTGTGTGTGTCTGCGCGTGTGTGTGTGTCTGCGCGTGTGTGTGTGTGTCTGCGCGTGTGTGTGTGTGCCTGCGCGCGTGTGTGTGTGTGTGCCTGCGCGTGTGTGTGTGTGCCTGCGCGTGTGTGTGTGCCTGCGCGTGTGTGTGTGTCTGCGCGTGTGTGTGTGTCTGCGCGTGTGTGTGTGTCTGCCTGCGCGTGTGTGTGTGTGTGCCTGCGCGTGTGTGTGTGTGTGTGTGTGTGTGTGTGTGCCTGCGCGTGTGTGTGTGTGTGCCTGCGCGTGTGTGTGTGTGTGTGCCTGCGCGTGTGTGTGTGTGCCTGCGCCTGTGTGTGTGTGTGCCTCCGCCTGCGTGTGTGCGCCTGCGTGTGTGTGCCTGCATGTGTGTGTGTGTGCCTGCATGTGTGTGTGTGTGCCTGCATGTGTGTGTGTGTGTGTGCCTGCATGTGTGTGTGTGTGTGTGCCTGCATGTGTGTGTGTGTGCCTGCATGTGTGTGTGTGTGTGTGTGCCTGCATGTGTGTGTGTGTGTGTGTGCCTGCGCGCGTGTGTGCCTGCGCGTGTGTGTGTGTGCCTGCGCGTGTGTGTGCCTCCGCCTGCGTGTGTGTGCCTGCGTGTGTGTGTGTGTGCCTGCATGTGTGTGTGTGTGTGCCTGCATGTGTGTGTGTGTGTGCCTGCATGTGTGTGTGTGTGTGCCTGCATGTGTGTGTGTGTGTGCCTGCATGTGTGTGTGTGCGCGCCTGCCTGTGTGTGTGTGTGTGTGTGTGTGTGTGTTATCCACTTGCTGCCAATGTAGGACAGGAGATGTGCACGGCGTGTGGGTGAACGTGCGCGCTCACATTGTGGTAAATAAATAAATAATACCTCTCTTTTTGAATGCATAAATGAATAACAGATAGCTCAATAAATAAGAGTCAAGATTCGAGGTAGTAGGAGTTTTGCAGGTTTAATACAGCATAAGGACAGGAACGGGACAACCTGCACAGGAATAGGATAGCAGGGCCCGGCAGCTGCCGGGGCAGGATCTGGGATGAGCGCGCTGCCTTTTAATAACAATACACGAACATATATACTAAAACAGTTGCATTACAGTACATAGGATAGGCGGAGCAGTGGGTGTGGTCAATAGCAGTCGCGAAAGATAAGGGTGAAAGTAGGTGTAACAGAGGCGTATACATAGACATGTGATGCAAACGTAACAGAATATGTCATGAATGGGGCGGAGACATGGAGGGGGCTACCTAAGGAGCCGGGACCTCTGACCTGATGGTGCGCGCAAACCGGCAATGACGTGTTACTAGGAGAAGCTGGGGGCTACGAACTCTGTGCTAGGAGCAGAGACTGAAGTCTGGAGAGTCAGGGCGACATGTACCTAAGCAGTATCTAGTATCTGATGTTTAGAGAACATGTTGATATGAACTGAGAGTCAGGAGGGGAGAGGCTAACGGACTCTAAGACTGGAGCATGCATTATTCTACATGTAGTGCGTGATGAAGAATATTAAATGACCATTAATACAGTATTTCTCTTACATGGAGACGGAAAGGCTAGACAATGACGGAAACTATTGATGCGATTCAGTAGCTTTAGGAATGCAGAGAAGGAGGACTGAACTGATAACTGGAATCATAACATACTCTTGGCAGACTCAGAGGCAGAGCCAGGCTGAACCGGGCACTGTGAGGCAGGAAGTAAGTGAAGGGTCGAGGATACAGGTGGGGGCTGTATCGCTCCTCAGCGAGGGCTCAGGAGACAGGAGCTGAATCTGGTGTCCAGGCCCTTTTGAGGCCTAGAAACGGGGACTTTACAATGGAATAACGTGTACACTGAGAAACGTGGCAACGTAACTTTACATAGGCCTGATATTCGTAGTATTCACGAGAACTGGAAACTGACATACTAGAGGTGGACACAACTGTAATTGCGTCTTTAATCGAACATGGGGAATACATAGGCATATTAATCATGCACAGATAACATATGATGGATGACGCGTAGGGACACAGAACATGGCAAAATTTACTTTTCCACATTCCCTCCTTGTCACTACGTTTCCATCAGGAAACATCAATATTCATGATACCATCTATCATTTCATACAGTATCATTTGCTCGTCTCGAATTTTCTTGGAACGGGATTTAGAACGGGGCTTGGGACTAGGAATACAAGAGGTAGCACAAATGCCGCAAATCGCAGGGCCACATTGTATACAGAGGCAGCAGCTGAATATGATCGCTACTGCAATACCTAGAAAGGACAAGACTTTCCATCCCCAGGCGGAAATTATATTCCAGAACCAACCGGACCATGTCCAGGTGCCTGGATCTTGGTGTAACAGATGGGCAATTTTATGGAGTCTAGTTATAGCTGAATAAACAGACGGCGCGTTATTTGGAATGAAAATGCAGCAACTAGATCCGATGACTCTACAGGCCCCGCCCCTATCGGCCAATATGACGTCAAGGACGAGACGATTCTGTAAAACGACAAATCTCATAGCAGATTGCTCTTCGGTTAAGTTACCTAGAGCAGAGGCAGTCTCATTTACTACAGCTTCAAGGGTTCTGGTTAATCTACGAATTAGCTTACTATTCTGGATAGGTCCTATAAAGAAAAAGAAACCTCTGTTGAAATCTGTATACTGTTCTAGGGCAGTTTCAGTATAATCGACAATTGGGGACTCGATCTCCCTTCTATGTCTAATGTGTACTAGATGTGTGTTTCTATGATAATCAGATGGGGCTAGGAAAACAGGTGGCAGTAGGAAGGCAATGTAACAGGTTCCCTCCCAATCGAGGGGCAGACGAACATATGCAGTTTGACCACAAATAAAATAAGAATGGCGTGAAGCTTTGAAAATAGATTTCCCACTGTCACTATATTTGACAATAGTAGTACAATCGCTATGTCCTACATGTACGGAACCATTATTTCGGACACATAATTCGCCTTTGACTGGTAGTACTGAAATAGCAGGTAAGTCTGGAGTGGAATCAGACTGAACATTTAGGACCATAAAATTCGAAGAATAATTACCTAAATTGTAAACTTCATTTTCTAGATCTAACCCTGTTCTGTGGGGAAGACCTTGCTTGTCTGGGAAACATGTACTGTTAAGAAAAGACATATCCGTTGAGGATGACGTTAACGTGGACCATGCTCCACACGACCCATTATGTGAAAATGGATAAGGAAAGAGTGGCAGAACTCCCTTCGGTGTCTGGAAAGGGGGGAGTCGACCACACACCCAACAATTAGTGGCATTGCTGGTCTGGTGTGAATAATGTAACATGCGGATGAAAGAATTATTACGCATAGCGAGGCGGTAAGAGAGTTCATGAGGAGGCAGATCACTAAACGTGTGTTCTACTGTAGCATTAGAAGACTTATTTACATGAGAAACCGGGAAATACAGGTAAAATGCATAACTGGTGCAGGAAATCATAATGCTGAGAAATAATATGAAACATAGGAAAACGATACATCGGATTGAGTTTTGACTAACTCTCTCACTATGGGGGTCTATTTTATACATGTCAGAAACAGTCTAACCGTTTCACCTAGGGGAGGACTTAGACAATCAAACTGGCTGACTTATTTTACTAGACCGGAGTTTCAACTTATACTCCTGTTGCGGAGTTTTCTCTAACAGGGAAGGGTTCGTAGCAATGTCTTTTGCGGGACAGTCCTTAAGAATAGTACTTTGGCAGTCCTTTGAATCCTGGGAAATGTTCTTTGAGACTGGCTTCAATCCATAAAACTTCTTTATATGCGAAAGATGCACCCAGCCTTTGCGTCCCTCCAACTTCACGGCTGTACGGGTGGCGAGGAGGACCTGTCGGGGCTCCTTCCAGCGAGGCTCCAGCGGACTTGAGCGGTCGAAATTCCGGACAAGAACCGTGGATCCAGGAACGATTTCATGCGGTGCCGCCTCGGTATTGTCTGGAAATGCGGCAGCAACCTGTGAACGACAAGAGTTGAGGGCAGACATCAAGGAAGCTAGGTAATCTGTCAGCATATTACTTGAAACATCGGTAATACTTCGGGGTCTAGGTGTACCCCACATGTTAGGGGGGCGGCCGAAAACGACCTCATACGGGGACAGACCTGATCTGGAATGTGCGACCATGCGCATATAGAACAAAGCGACTGGCAGAGCTACTAGCCAGTCCACACCTTTCTCTTGACAAACCTTTGCAATTCGGATTTTCAGGGTCTGGTTATGTCTCTCTACGAGACCGGCTGCTTCTGGATGGCGTACACAATGGAACTTCCACTGGTACCCTAACAAAAGGGACACATGCTTCATGAGTTCAGATGAGAATGGCTGGCCGTTGTCAGAATATACGACTCTAGGGAGTCCATAACGGGGGAAGAACTCACGAACCAACTGCTTGGCAGTGGTCGCAGCTGTGTAATCTGGGACTGGATATGCCTCTGTCCACCTGGACAAAGCGCATACAACTACAAGGACATACTTGAAACCTCGACATCGCTCCATCTGAATGTAATCCATCTGGAGGACTTCAAAAGGGTGGTCAGGGGGCTGGAATCCACCTTGTTCCACCGGGACACTTTTACCTGGATTAAACTGGCAACATATCATACAGGTACGGACTTTCTGCTTGGCTGCAGCTCGTAAATGCTTGTTGAACCAAATATTCTGGATACTGTCTAACATAGCTTTTTCTCCTAAATGTGCTGGACTATGTGCGGTATTAATAATGACTTGAACCATGGAGTCGGGGAGAAACCATGTGGCTTTACCCTTCGTTACCCATCCCTGATCTGTCTGGACCCCTCCTTGTTCGGACCATTTCTTGATTTCTTCGGGAGTAGCATGTAACTGGATATCTATGACATCTTGAGTAGGGTCTTTAACTGTCATACATGTAGTCGGGTCTGGAGTATGTGTCTGTGTCTTATTTACTGGAATGTCTGGTGTCTGAGCTGTAAGCTTGGCTGTGCGATCTGCTAGATCATTACCTTGGGAAATAGTGTCAGTAACTTTCGTATGTGCTTTGCACTTCATGATAGCAATGGATGTCGGTAAATGTATGGCATCTAACAGAGCCTGAATAAGGAGACCATGCTGAATCTTGGTTCCATGAGAAGTCATGAAACCTCTCTCTTGCCAGAGCACTCCGAAGTCGTGTACAACTCCAAATGCGTAACGTGAATCTGTGTAAACATTAACTTTCAGGTTCTTGGCGTGTATACAGGCTTGAGTCAGAGCAACTAGCTCTGCTGCTTGAGCAGACAGGGTGTCAATACGGTGTGTCTCAATAACTTCAGTGTCGGTAGTCACTGCATACGCGGCTACTAGTTCTCCTGTACTAGTTCTCATGCATGAACCATCCACATAAAGTGTCAGGTCGGGATCTGGTAATGGAATGTCTGTCAGATCTTGTCTTGGCTTGGTCATAATGGTAACTACTTCCACACAGTCGTGTGTGGCAGAATTCGAAGTAACTGATGGTAACAATGTAGCAGGATTTAAAACGTTGCAGCGTCTGATTTCTATGTGTGGCTGGAACAGTGTCAATTCATAACCTGTTAAACGTGCAATTGTCAGGTGCTGAGTTTGTGTTCGGTTTAAAAGAACTTCCACGGAGTGTGGGACTTGTACTGTCAAGGAGTGTCCTAAGACTATGGAATCACTTTGTCTGATAGCTAGTGCTGTGGCTGCAACTGACTTGAGGCACGCAGGCAGAGCCTGGGCTACAGGATCTAATGTGCTCGAAAAATAAGCACAGGGCTTGTACTGTCCTGCTTGATCTTGTGTGAGAACAGATAATGCTGTACCTTCGCGTTCAGTGACGAAAAGTGTAAAAGGCTTACTGTAGTTCGGTGTAGCTAGAACTGGAGCTTGACATAGGGCTTTCTTTAACTCATTGAAACTAAGTGTATGTTCAGATGTCCAAGGGAGGACAGTCGATACGGCTGCCTCCTGTGTCGTTAACTGTATCAGTGGCTTGGCTAGAAATGCATACTGAGGAATCCATTGTCTGCAATAAGAAGTAAGGCCGATAAAAGCACGTACCTCCTTCTGGGTCTTGGGCTGAGGAAGACTCGCTATTAACTGAATACGGTCTGGTGTCAACTGCCTACCCCTCTTGGACAGTAAGTGTCCTAAGTAGACCACTTGCTGGACACAGAATTGAAGCTTAGAAGGGGACACCTTGTGTCCCATCTCGGCTAGAAAATACAAGACTGTAAGTGATGCTCGCTCGCAAGCACGTTCAGAACGGGCTGTGATCAGGAGATCATCGACATACTGGAGCAGGGCAGTGTCAGTTGGCATGTGAATGTTGTCTAGTTGTCTCTTGAGTGCTTGACTGTAAATACTAGGACTTTCTGTGAAACCTTGAGGAGCGCGTGTGAACATATAGCTCCTTCCATTTAAACAAAATCCGAAAAGGAACTGGCTGTCTGGATGAATGGGGACACTAAAAAATGCGTTCTTGAGGTCTAGGACAGTGAAAAATGAGGCTTCGGAATCAATGGCTGTCAATAGGGAAGAGATATCTGGGACAACTGGATACTGCGGAATAATACATTTATTAAGTTCTCGGAGATCAATCACTAATCGATATACTGGAGGTGCATTCGGATCAGTACGTTTCATGACTGGAATGATCGGAGAATTGCATACATTGGAGTCAGTTTCTACAACTACTCCTTGAGCCATGAGCTCGTCAATAATTTTGGATAAGGCTGCTACAGCCTCAGGTGGCAATCTGTACTGTCTGATTCGTGGCAGGACTACACCTGGCTTGAGAGTCACACGATGGGGTGTGATTTGCATAAAGCCAACATCAGTTGGACCTTGCGCCCATAGATGCTGGGGAACATTAGACAATCTCGGATCAAAATCTCGTAATACATAGTGACCCTTGAAGTCACGTAGGAACAATCGTATTCCCTCTGGGGAACAGCATATAACTGCACCTAATTCTTTCAGTGTTTTAATGCCTAATAGATTTTCTGGACATGACTTAGTAAGTAACAGATCAGTAGTGCGGGACAATGGACCTACTTCTAGAGTAACTGGCTTTGATATTTCATTTACAATAGGTTTTCCTGAAAATCCAAGGGAAACATTTCTAGAGCCTGAGAGCGGAGCCCCTGGAACTTCGGCGTGACTGATAGTGGTCCTACTTGCCCCTGTATCAATCAAAAACTTTCTGTCTTTCCCTAATACTTGACTGTGAACATAGGGACCTTCTTGATCTACAGGTATCTCGATGAGAGGCAAGCCTACCTCCCTCTCTAGGCTGTTTCATGAATATGGCTGATACTCTGGATACTCGGACTGAGCATACTGGTACATCTGCTGTGTAACATGCTGTGTTGCAGCGATAGGCTGCGGTACTGTAACTGTCTGTAGTGCATTCTGTGGCTGAGGAGTCTGTGTAACTTGTTCTTGTCTAGGCGGACGTGGTCTTTCTTTAGTCTTGCCGGTAGCTATATTGTGTTTCAGAACTGCACACTCGTTTATAAAATGACCTGGCTGTTTACAATAATTGCAGTTTCCTTTAACGGGAGCTGCAGGATGACTGGCTTGATTTGGACCCCTTTTCTGACTGTCTTGAGGAACAGATTGTGCAACTAGTACTTTCATTTTCGTGTCTTTCATACGTTTCCTTTCATGTTCTTGTTCTTCTCTGATTCTATTCTGGTGATATTGGAGCATCTGTAACATCTGGGACGGGGTATTAGCTTGCCAGGTACTTTCGACTTTCAAAACTCGGTTTTTAATTTGTGGGCTTGAATTCTCGACTAATTTAGTAACAAAAAGATGAGGGTATGACTCGCTACTTGTCTTGAGGCCACTGTTTATGGTAAAACATTTCTCAAATCTGGAATAATAATCACTAATATCTTCGTCTTGTTTCTGTTTACAGGCTGAGATTGCATCCCAGTCTTCTTTTCTAGTTGTCAATAATCTGGGTAAAACTTGTATTAATAATTCTGGTAATTCTTTACATTTATCTCCAAGACTGGTACCTGGTACTCGTGCCTTGTCTTCAGTTTCTAGGACTGCCCAATCGATCTTTTTCTCTCCCACCTCCCATTCTTTTTCTTTGAGTTTCTCATACACCCCTGCGGGCAACAAGACTTTTAACATTTTAATGATATCTGGATACGTGTATTCTCCCATACGGAGCATGTCTTTTAATTCTCGGTGGAACCCTGCTGGATCTTTATCATGACAGGGAATTAACTTTTTCATCTCTAAGAGTTCCATCTTTGTGATCGGGGTGTAAACAAACACTCGTTGCATTTCACCACCGTCTGTCTTAACTGGATGCACTTCTCGTAACGGATTCTGTCTGTCTATGTAAAAGGGTTTACTTTCTGGGGGTGAGACATGAACAAAATGCGGGTTCAAAAACGTTCTGTATTTGTGGCGCTGTTCTAGAATGACACTAATTAAATCGGTACCTAAACCTTTCCATTTATACTGGAGTAACTCATTCAGGACATCGTGTAACGGACCTGGATCAGAATGTTGACCCTCATACAATGTAATGAGGTGCTGGATCATATACATACCCGCCAGTCGTTGCTCGGCTGGGGGCAATTTCAGAAACATTTGTGCCACTATTTCGTCTGGAAAAGTGGTAGAATCATTAATCCATCGGACTGCTGATCGGACTAGTTCTTGTTCATGCATGGTACTTAACTCGCTATAACCGATTCGTGATTTCAGAATGTGATCGGTAGCTTGGAATACTTGTTCCAGAGAACCTTGTTCTGGTGCTGGATGATGGAAAATTGACTTGTGTTCTAGACGTAAATGGCGATCTGGAAGTCTAGATTTTCCTACATACGCTATTCTGTCGGGATTCTCGTCCTCAACCTCTTCAGTATCAGAGTTACTTTCTTTCTCGCTTACTTGTGCTGCTTTACGTTGTTCGTGTACCCTTATTATTTCTTTACGAATCTTCTTATACATACTCTCTATACTACTGATGGTTCTGTGCTTACCCTCGGCTATATTATCACTCCACCTTGTCAGGGTTCTCATTTCGGCTTGATCTTTGGTCGGATAATCTTGTTCTCGTATTAGACAATTAATCAGAAACTTTAATAGCATGAGCTGGACTTCAGCTTTTCTTTGGCACATGACATCACTAATACTTTCTGGATCATTCCCTGTACGGATGAAACGATATATTCTGTCTAGATCTTCTTTCATATCTGGTAGGGTGACTAGATACTCGGTCACCTTTCTCACGCGTAATGAATACAAAACCATACTATCCTCGCCTGGAACTGGATCATAGCCACATTCGGTAAGGGCTTTTCTTATTTCTGCAACAGACTGATACCTGGGCGTACGCTGTGACGCTTGTGCATGTAATTCGGCTAACGTTAAACGTTTGTGTGGCGGCGGGGTTTGAGGAGTACCTCCCCCTGCGGCCCCTAAACTAGAGTAGTCTACTGATGCTCTTCGTCCTGGCACAGTGGGAAATGGAAATGTAGGCTGGACTTGTATGGCGGGCTGGACCGGGGGTACCGTAACAGGTACTCCGGTGTCTGGAGGAGCGGGAAGTGCCTGATTTACAGGGACTGGCGGAGTAGGAACAGGATTTGCATATTCTGGGACTGTGTCGTCCAAATAGGACGAAATGAAAATATCAGCTGCGGTCGGTTTGTGACGTAGCTTGGTCGGAACTAATGGTGGCGGGAAATTACTGGATGCCTCCGGGGTCGCTTTTGGCAAGCCCTCGGCAAGAAGAGGATACATACCCTTAATAAGGGCATGCCTCTGTCTGTCTGACTGTTCGGTTCTAATTCGTTCACCTATCTCGATTAATTCTTTTTCATGTGCTCGTTCTAAGGATTCTCTACTTAATTCAGACTTTCTGATTTCTTTTTCGGTTCTTTTATGAGATTCTTTGCGCCATAACTCGATGGCATCTTTCTGTGACTGTCTGGCTTTCTTTTTCCATAATGCTTCTTCTACTCGCATGATGCACTCGGCATCCCATGTACCCGATACGGGCCATCTATACTTTTCCTCTAACTGTTTGGTATACTCTACCCATAAATCTAGATACAATATGGCGCTTATGCCATGCTTCTGATACATAAAATGACCTGGACTGTCCCTAGGCGGGACAGGAACTGCTGCTTCTAACAGACCTTTTCTGGTTTTTAACTGACGCAGTTTTGAGAAGAGTGGCATGACTGAACTATAATCTGGACACAATACAATACACAATAAACACGATAATCACTTCGCACTCATACCACGACATTAAAATACATGAATAACATTCAGAATAACAGTTCGAACAGAATACTACCTGGAATACGGAAAACAGAATACATGAATTTTCTCGAGAACAGAACTGACTAGAACAGAAACTAGATGCACTGCTGAAACAGTACGAAACTTACCGGTCTCATAAAGAGACACGTCAGGACCCGCATCCACCGAAGTGGACACTTCGTTTGTGGGTCTGTGTACCACCAACCCACGGACCAGAGTCAATCAGATTGACCCTGTCTAGATACTACCCCAGCAACGGTACTCACCGGGCAGCAAGAACGGAAGGCCTCGGACTGGACTGGACTGCTTCGACGTCGGACGGACGAACTTCGGACTTCTGTTACGGGTGGGCCTCCGGATACCTCGGACCTTGGACTCTCGGCTTGGGCTCTGGTCGGGACTCGCCGCGTTCCTCCACCGTCTCGTCTGGATGCTGGACCGCCTCCTCCGTCTCCTCCGTGGGCCTGAGGGATACTTGAAGCAGAAATATCTGCCGGTGCGCAGAAGAGTTCCGTCACGACTGCAGAGGGTCAGGGGGTCGGCATGGCTTCACCGACGCGTGGGGAAAGGGCGAGTCCCTGTTCGGGCGCCATTATGTGGTAAATAAATAAATAATACCTCTCTTTTTGAATGCATAAATGAATAACAGATAGCTCAATAAATAAGAATCAAGATTCGAGGTAGTAGGAGTTTTGCAGGTTTAATACAGCATAAGGACAGGAACGGGACAACCTGCACAGGAATAGGATAGCAGGGCCCGGCAGCTGCCGGGGCAGGATCTGGGATGAGCGCGCTGCCTTTTAATAACAATACACGAACATATATACTAAAACAGTTGCATTACAGTACATAGGATAGGCGGAGCAGTGGGTGTGGTCAATAGCAGTCGCGAAAGATAAGGGTGAAAGTAGGTGTAACAGAGGCGTATACATAGACATGTGATGCAAACGTAACAGAATATGTCATGAATGGGGCGGAGACATGGAGGGGGCTACCTAAGGAGCCGGGACCTCTGACCTGATGGTGCGCGCAAACCGGCAATGACGTGTTACTAGGAGAAGCTGGGGGCTACGAACTCTGTGCTAGGAGCAGAGACTGAAGTCTGGAGAGTCAGGGCGACATGTACCTAAGCAGTATCTAGTATCTGATGTTTAGAGAACATGTTGATATGAACTGAGAGTCAGGAGGGGAGAGGCTAACGGACTCTAAGACTGGAGCATGCATTATTCTACATGTAGTGCGTGATGAAGAATATTAAATGACCATTAATACAGTATTTCTCTTACATGGAGACGGAAAGGCTAGACAATGACGGAAACTATTGATGCGATTCAGTAGCTTTAGGAATGCAGAGAAGGAGGACTGAACTGATAACTGGAATCATAACATACTCTTGGCAGACTCAGAGGCAGAGCCAGGCTGAACCGGGCACTGTGAGGCAGGAAGTAAGTGAAGGGTCGAGGATACAGGTGGGGGCTGTATCGCTCCTCAGCGAGGGCTCAGGAGACAGGAGCTGAATCTGGTGTCCAGGCCCTTTTGAGGCCTAGAAACGGGGACTTTACAATGGAATAACGTGTACACTGAGAAACGTGGCAACGTAACTTTACATAGGCCTGATATTCGTAGTATTCACGAGAACTGGAAACTGACATACTAGAGGTGGACACAACTGTAATTGCGTCTTTAATCGAACATGGGGAATACATAGGCATATTAATCATGCACAGATAACATATGATGGATGACGCGTAGGGACACAGAACATGGCAAAATTTACTTTTCCACAACATGGGGGATTCTCCTGCGCGTGCCCATCTCCTGTCTCACATTCCCAGGAAGTGAGTAACAAAAGATACTTCGCTGGACGCAGTGCTTCGCAATGCTTTCACCAGCTCGACCTAAAAAGGGCGGCCTTACCTAACAGGGAGAGGGGAAGCGACTTCCACCTGCCAATATCTTTGCTCAGCTGAATCAGCGGGGGCTGGAAGTTGCAGGGATAGCGAAGAGAGGGATCTAAAGATAGGAAGATACCCAAATACGTAAACCCTTCGGTACGGTTCTGTAGTGGGCACCCAAACGGCGGGATCTGAGGCTCACCGGCCACTACGAACAGGAGGGATTTGCTCCAGTTTATGGAATAACCGGAGTACCTTCCAAAGATCGTGAAGATGTCCAAAATCACAATGAAGGATCTCCTAAGGGAGGTCAAATACAAAAGAAGATCGTCCGCATAAAGGGAAATCTGGTCTTCCTATTCTGAAGACCAGCGTATGCCCCTTATCAAATCTTGGCGTATCCAAGCTGCCAGTGGCTCCAACGCTAGGGCAAACAGCAGTGGGGACAGGGGGCAGCCCTGACTGGTCCCTCTGCCCAGCCCGAAGGCGGACGACTTCTTGTTGTTAACCACCACTTGGGCCATAGGTTGGGAGTACAGTAGCTTCACCCATTGAATGTATTTTGGACCAAACTCCAGTTTCTCCAACACCGCCCACAGATATGGCCATTCGATGGTGTCAAAGGCCATGACTGTGTCCTAGGAAACTATAACTGCCGGTTCCAATATAGAAGCTGCCCTGCCCAAAACCCTGTGAACTCTGCGTAGGTTCAGTGCCGTGTTACGATGCGGTATGAAACCTGAATGATCCGGATGGACCAGGATCCCAATCACCGTCAAGAGGCGAGTAGCAAGGAGCTTGGCCAGGATTTTGGGCTCCGCGTTCAACAGGGATATCGGTCGGTAAGAACCATAGTCGGTCTTGGGCTTCCCTTCCTTGTGAATAGTAACTATAGTGGCAGTGCGCTGATCTAATGGCAAGATGCCCGCTTGCCTCGAGACCTCATACATGGCCCTCCGGTACGGGACCAATTTGTCAGGTTGAAGCTTGTACAATTCAATCGGTAGTCCGTTAGGGCCCGTGGCTTTGCCCGGCTTAAGCAACCGTATTGCTGCTGCTATTTCATAGTTGGATATGTCGCTGTCCATGAGAAAGTGTTCGACCGCCGACAGTTTGGGCAAAGCGATATCGGTAAGCATCTGGCGGGAATCCTCTAGAGGGTAGGTGGCTGCCGCGGTGTAGACTACCTTAAAATGGGCTGCGAAAGAGTCCACAATGGCTTGCGGGTCCGACAGGGAATTGCCCTCTGGACCTCGAAGTTCCGGTACTAGTCTGCTTGCCCACTCTCTCTTATCCAACCAGGCCAAGAGTTTCCCGGCCTTGTCACCCACCTCATACACTCGTCCCTGAACTGCTCTCCCTATGGCTTTTGCCTGGTCTGTCGCTAGTGCCCTGTAGTCCTGTTTGAGTTTAAGAAGATGGAGTTTATCGGGTGAGACGTCTATTTCTAAATCTGCTTCCAGTCTCCCCACCTCTGCCTCCAGTGCCACCAACTCTTTCTGCTGTTCCTTCTTTTTCCCCGAAATTAGAGAAAGTGCCTGACCCTGTATCACTGTCTTGAATGCCTCCCAGAGCACCTGAGGGGATTCTACCGAGCCTTCATTCTCATTAAAATAATTTTCAATGGCCTTAAGGAGCTCTCGTCGGATGTGGGGATCTTGTAGGTACCACGGATTGATGGGGGCCACACGTCCCACTTGCTGGTAACCGAACATCAACTGGAGCCATACCGGCGAGTGATCTGAAATGCCCCTAGCTAGGTGCTTTATCTCCCGGATATGGGGAATTTGGGATGCGGGTAAAACAAAGTAGTCGATTCTGGATAGACTCCCGTGAGCCCCCGAATTAAAAGTATACTGGGAAGCGTCAGGGTGAAAAGCCCTTCACCCATCTGCCAACCCCATGGATTCTAGAAAGTCAGGCAGCCAGCTTTGTGAGCGGGGTAGCTCGTGCGACCGGATAACGGTCCAGATCCCCAGAGACCACAGACTTAAAGTAGCCTCCCAGCACCAAGAGACTCTCCGGGATTTCTAACAGCAGCGTACCAAAGTCCCTAAACATGGTTGCCTGGAGGCCCGGGCATAAATAGATCGAAAGGAAGGTTACAGGTTGGCCCTCCCATGTGCCCGAGACTCCAACATACCTTCCACTAGCATCCGACCAAGTATCCTGCACCACAAGGGGAAAGGATTTTTTCATCAATATACCAACCCCCCGGAAGGCCTGGTGAAACCTGCGTGGGCCAGCAAGACGTAACTCCCTCTATGCAGCGCTCTACATGTACTTCCAACTAGATGGGTTTCTTGCAGCAGGACGATGTCAGGTGCCTGGCACTTAATGCACTGAAGAACAACACTACGTTTAATCTTATCCCCCAGCCCATTGACATTCCAACTTAACAATTTAACCCCACTGTCTCCGACTGGTGCCATATCCAAATATCCTGTAATTCACTGAGTGCAATGCCACTCCCCAATCAGTGTACCCATAGCAGTTGCTGATGCAGTCAAAACTTCAAATAAAGAATTAAACAAACCGCCCCCACACCCCCCTGCCCTGCACTCTGGGCTTGGAACTGCCCATGAAAAACTTGCAGAGTACCTGTCGCCCCAGAAAAATGTTCAAGAAAGAAAAGAAAAAACCTAGAGGGGCAGACAGAGTCAGCCCCATCTCAGCCCAATAGGTCTACCTTATACCCATACAAAACAGATAAAACAGGTCTATTTAAGTTCACTTACCAAACGACAATGGGACTAGAAGCCCCCTACCCATTCCCTTCACCCACCAAACACTGCAAATATTACGAGCCCAACCACTGGACGGGCGTCTCCTCAGGCCGGTTGGCTATTATTGGTACCACCCCCACCTTGGTCGACCGGACTTCTCGCTCCTCTGCTCTCGATCCAGTCTGCTGCTGCCTCTGGATGGTCGAAAAACCACACTCGCCAATCCACCTTAGTCCGGAGATGTAAAGAACTTACTAACTGCCAATACTGCTTCTTTATTTGAACTCCTATTTCTGCGTAGTCCTATTGAAATCCAAAACCTGGACCACCGACTTCTTTTTCTGTCAGAAATGAGTCTTTTCTTTTATTTATTTTTACATATCCAAGTTTAGATATTGCTTACTTCTTCTTTTTTTTTTTTTTTTTTTTTTTTTTTTTTATCCTATTCTAACATCACACCTGTTTTATTTCTCATAACAACTTTTACTCTCATTCAACATTCTCCCATTTGATCACTCATATCCTGTCTCCACACACTTCTTTCATTCATTCGCTGCACATACCCCGTACACTGTATTTTATTAAACTTTTTAGTCCCTCTCTATAACTAGCAATAGTTGACAGTATGAACACAAAAATTCCAATATTCACAGTGATTCAAGCTCTGTTTTTAGAGTCTTATGGCTAACAACACAAAATGGTCTACGCGTTTCAAACTTTTGCCCTTTCTAGAGTTCTCTTCAGGACCACGCAGCTGAAACATAAACAAAAACGATACTTAGATTACCTCTTAGAACCTCACAATCTGTCCATGCCACTAGATGACTTGTTGTCTGAAAAAGCTCACCTTAATTTATACTTGCTTGATTCTATCAACAACTTTCAATGGCAGACCCTGTAGTCAAATTGGATGAACAGATAATTTTTAGTGCATGTCCTTATTCTCATCGTTAGTATTGTTGATTTATTGTTAAAGAAAAACTTATGTTGATATTTCGGACTTTAGCCTGCTTGTCTGGGAAAAAGCGGAGTTTGGATGGCCGACGCCTAAAAAATAATGAATAGATATGGGGGCCAGTTAGATGCATGTCCTTTTGCTGGACACTATACCTGCCTCGTGCCCTACATCTTGATGAAATTACAAAGAAATGCTTACTTGGGCAGAAGCGGTGTAGCACGCTGGAAAAAGTTGAACAATTCTTTTTCTCTGTTCGGTATAATTTCAACATGGGTTTAGCCTGCAAATTATACAAGCAGATGAACCGGATTAGCACCCTTTGTGCAGACACTTCCTTTTTTTGGATTCCTACAGTTTAGGCGAGTCTTACCTCATATTGGTGCTAGAATCGCTTGCCGATGTCTCATGAGTCAGGCGGAGCGGCCGCGGCGTGTGCGTGTCGATCGGCTCAGGAACAGAACGACTGCGTCAGTTCTATGGTTATCTTCTTTGGTCGTATCAGTGATACATAAAGTCATCATAAATGACTCTTCTTTGGCAATTCTTCTGATTTTAACATAAACGGAGTGCCCACTCCATAGAAATTACCTCGTATTTTGCTCTTGGTCCTAGTCAATGGAGCTCCTGAGGCACGTCTTTGTGTGCAATCTCATTGCATTGCAGCGTGTCTACGGCGCTGCCTTATTACATATTTTTTCGAGATAGCCTGGGAGTTGTAGTAATTATACTGAAACTCTGATTTCGTCTCCTATTCCTTATATTCTTTTTTTGGGGTGTGTATATATATATATATATGTATATGTATATGTATATGTGTATATGTATATGTATATGTATATGTATATATGTATATATATATATATATATATATATATATATATATATATATATATATATATATATATATGTACCTTCCCTTGGTCTCGGATATTGGCGGATGTTTGCATCAAGAATTTCAAACTTTTGAAAATCTTTGTCCGTCGTAGTATCCGAGGCACCGTATTTGAATAAACTTTAAGTGCATGTCAGCCCTAAAAAAGGGAGGACGATCCGAATCAGTCTACATATATGGATGTATTGAGACCGAGGGAAGATACATATATACATCCCAAAAAAAGAATAGAAGGAATAGGAGACTAAATCGGAGTCTTGGCGCTGTCCATCTTGACCTGCCCCGAACTGTTCTAGCTGGAAGATCTCCAAGAGCGGCGAGGCTTCACTGGGCAGGATGCCGAGGTCTCTTCTGTGGATGGGGGAGGACGACAGAGACCTTCACTATTGGGGATGCGCCGCCACCATTAACCACCTCACAGCCGGCACTTCCATCTCAAATACCTACATGCGCCCCACTGCCTCCCTGGCGCGTCACAACGGGACCCAGTCTCTGTCACTGCCACCGGCCCCACAGCTCCCTCCCGGATGCAGTAGGCAGTCGCCGCTTGAGTACTCCTGCGGGAAAAGTCGCAAAGCTATGCCCCATTCACAGCGTTGGGCTTGAGTGGTGTCGTGGGCCTAGGCAGAAAAGAGGTATACTCAGTGGCCCATCAGAAAGGGGGGGGGGGTCCCCACACATGCCCCGCATCCCCAGTTGGCCTCCCCTACTGGCAACAGAGCTCCCTATTAATATTTCTAGCGCAGGCAGCACTGCAGTCTGTTGGTGTGCAGGGACCGAGCACTTCAGGCAGCACCGGGCCGCACCAACCTTCGGGTTCTTCCCGCTCCGCTGGCTCGGAGTCCTTCAGGCCGGAGCGGGGGGGAGCGGACCCCTCCAGCAGCTCGATGGCGCCCGCAGTTCAGGTCCGCCACGGCTCACGGGACTGTGCTTGTAGCTCCCGGCAGCGCGCTGAGCTATCGCGCCACCGCCGTGCAGAGAAGGCCTTCCGAGGGCAACACTTCAAAGGTGAACATGTACAGACCGGCCAGACCCAGGGCAAAAGTAATGCCCATCAAAATCACCCCTTGTCTCTGCAGGTATAAGGTGTTCTTGTAGGAAGGTAGATCCCTGACTATGGTTGCCCCCAACTTTTTGCCTGGTGTTTTGCTGGTTTTCTGACTTAGTTAACCTGGGGCCCTGCTATTCAGGACCCCAGGCCCACTGCTCTCTCTGTTAAAATGGATTCCATGTACCCTAGGGTACATATCTGATTGGCACTGGGCCCTCTCCAAGTCCCTGTACCCAGGGCTGAGGTGCACCCAGAAGTCTCCCAGGGGCTGCAGCATGTATTATGCCACCCCTGGGCTGACTAACTAAACAGACACAACTGGCTGCTTGACAGCTGGGGCAAGGTGGTGTAATCACCCTTTGCTTTAGATATAGTATACCTATATCTAACCCTCAAATGGACACACAGATCTCCTATCAGTCACTCCTATGGCAGGCCTTAACAATCCTGAAGGCAGAGTGCTTGGAATCGTGTGAGATGGAGCTCTGGCATGAGCTGAGCCTGTCTGCGGCTTTCGGGATCTATCCCTTAGCATGATAGCGTCAGACCATATACTCTTAAGTGCCTTATAATCCTCGCGGTTATGGTAACTTTGGACTGACACTATCTAAACATGTCGTGTAAGGTGTCATACGCTTTGGAATACTACCCCCTCGCCAGTTCTGGCGACGGGGGTAGCATTCCACCCCTCTAGAGGGAGAAGACATGTTGGTAACCTGTAACCCCGGTTAAAGTCAGACATAGCCTCAGCTCCACAAAATGGATGCTGCCACCGAGACACAAGTCTGCCCTCCTGCTGGTGGGAGTCCTCCCAGCAAACGGAGGCCTGGACAAAGGGTTTCCTGTCAGGGGCGGTGCCAGCACCGTCCCAGACAGGATTTTGTGTATCCAAGGTAGGCCGGGCTTTAGAGGAAGGTGACTGCAAGTGGCACCCCGGTGCTCACTGTGCATAGGCCGGCTGGAACCAGTTCCAGGGGCACTCCAGCCCCTGATCTGGGGAAAGCCCGCCAAAGGAGAGGGGTGTAACCACCCCCCTCCTAGTCCCACCCATAGGGCAGGACTTAGTCGCGTGCCAGCCCCTTTTTACAGGATAAAGGTAGGAACTGGCCCCCTTCCAAATTAGATCAATCTTTTGAATCCTGGACCGACTTTCTACGAGAGGAACTCAAGACTCTTCCTAAGATTTCTCCCTTGTGACTAAGGAGTAGTCACCCTGCAGCAGCAGGCACCATCCAAGTATCGCGGTCTGGTGTAAGTCTCTCCTCCGGATCAAGACTGCCCAGCACGACGAGAACCGGCTTCCCTGGCACCTCTGACCTCTACCTACATCATCAGCCCAGCTGTGATTCGTGGGTGTGACGAGACCTCGAGGGACCGGCCATCTTCCAAGACTGCACGACGCTTGACCAGCACGACTCCAGAGTGACCCTCGACCGAGTGCTTTGGGGTAAGAGAAGCCCCGACCCTGAACAGCTCCAGCACCGAAGTCCAGCCCCCCTGCATCCACCAGATCTGCGTGGGGCCCTTCTGCTCTTTGCTGCTCACCGCGTTGTTGAGGTCACTTGCCCGTTGGCTAGTGGCCCTTTTACGACGCTC
Organism: Lissotriton helveticus; assembly: GCF_964261635.1. Lineage (NCBI taxonomy): Eukaryota > Metazoa > Chordata > Amphibia > Caudata > Salamandridae > Lissotriton > Lissotriton helveticus. The sequence goes on from NC_136068.1 coordinate 484,349,763, forward strand.
CACGACGACAAATACTGCTGGTCTGGTTGCTCCAGACTAGCCCTTGCTCCCCTCCAACAGAGGAGCACCCTGGACCCTCCTGGTCCACTCCAGACGCCATTTTAGGTCCACCGCGTGGACCTTGCATTTGCCAAGACTGTTGCCCCAATCCTGGGTCCAGCGACGTCAGAAGCAGATACCTTCGTGGGACAGCTCGCACCTCCATCCTGGTCGCCGACAACGCCTCCTGGTCCGAGAGACTGCAGAGCCCAGCAGCGCCCACTCACCTGGTCGAGGTGACTTCGTCCGGTGCCATCCTGGTGCCCACCTAAATCACTGGCTAGTGATTCAGAACTTGGTCCCCTCTGCTTACAGGTTTTCTTCTTCCCTGATCCAGGCTTGGATCACCACGAACTTCTTCACTGGCTGCCTGCCAGCAACTTCTTTCTTCAGGCTCCTGGATCTTCAACGAGGGTTTCCGACGCAACTTGAACCCTATGCAGCCGCAGCCCCTGGGCTAGGTAAACTGAGTACTCCGGTGCTCCAGCATAGTCCAACACCCTAAGTGTTCGGATCCACCCTTGTTTTCGACCCACCTAGTCGGGTTCGCCCGAGAACAGTAACTTTGTCTTTGCTAGCCTACATAGACTTTTTCCCGCCTTACGCGTGAGAGTTCCCACTCTGCACACGACGTCCACAGGCCTCCTGCTACTAATCTGAGTGTTTAGTATTGTAGGCCTAGAGTTTCTAAAGTCTATGAGAATAGTTACTTACCTGCTAGTAACTTCGCATTCCACTTCTTGTGTATATGGTTTTTCGTGCCCCTCGGGCATTTGTGTAAATTGTGCGACTTAAAGTATTTTCTTAAGAGTTTTGTTGTGTGCTTAGCTCCCTGACTCATAAAGAGTTCAGGGTAGTCTTGTTATAAATAAATATCTGTTTATTTTCATAACAACTTGTGTGGTGTCCTTTCACTTGGTGTTCAAGGGGTAATGTGATGGTAAAACAGCTGGCTTAACACGCCCTCTAGAGTATTAGCCTTAGACTGCTCGTATCCATGCTACTAGGATAGCTGGTCTATAAGGTTGACTTACAACCAATCATCAATAAGGGTTGCTTGGACTGATACAAAGTGCTCACTAGAATAGTGAACATTATATATCGGGCCAACTTCTCACATTTCTCAACTAGAAAACCAATATTTTTCAGTGTTAACAATGCATTTAGATGAAGTGTATGAGTGTCGGGAAGTGCCATTCTTTAGATCTCAAAACTTCCTCTACAACATCCAAAGTTGTGTCTTGAGAAATGTTGGTATTTAATGCTTTGACATCCAGGTTGATCAATAGATCTACGTCCCCCTTCATATTAATTTCATTAAACAAAATTTGGAAAGAGGCTTCAGTAGGAAGTCTATTTTGTAGACTATAGGACGTCCTATGGGTTTAGGGGGAGAGCCCTTTATGTATTTTGGCTAACTTGTAAAAATATTGTACTTTTAAATGTTTTTGGGCGAGGAACTCCACCTCTCGTTTCATAATTCACCCTATTGTTTCACCTTCATTCACTAGAACTCTTTTTCAGATGGATCCTCAGTGATTGTCCTATAGTATTTAGCATCTGACGGTTGTCTCAAAAATTATTTCCTGTAGTCTTCAGTTGAGAGAATCACTATTTCTCTGTTTTATGGGCCGGTTTAATCGTGATTGATTCATCCTGGACAGTGCCTCTAGGGCTTGACTTTTCTTCTCTGGACAGGTTCACAAATGCATTTTTAAATTCCATGTTCTTATCATTCAGTACTGCCTGTTAGAAGGTGATGATTTCAGTCGGAACCGGGTTACTAGTTGGTGTGAAAGTGGAAGGATTCCTGAATTCTGAGTCTGCTGTCTCCTCTTGATCAGGTCTTGGGTAATTATTCTTCTAAGCAAAAACCATTTCTTATGGAGGGTTTAACTTTCTCCCTACTAAACCGTTTGATGTCTTTGTGTGACTTTGTGATATATTGTTGCCTCAGAGTCTTTGTGTTTCTTCATTTCAGAGTTTATTTCTGCAAGACTGACCTTAAATGTTGAAATTTGTATGCCGCTCTTCAATGCATTCTCTGCCGCATTGATTTTGATCAATAAGACATCTGACAATCTTTTTGCCTTATTGGTTATCAGTACCAACCAGTCACAGGTGTGCATTCCCAAGCTATCTGTGACCATTCATTGCGGAATGTCAGATCCTCCAGAAATATGTGAGGAGCATTACCAACTAGAAGGCCTTTTGGGACCTCATTGGCCCAAAGGTATTTTGTCATGATGGCTCCATGTATGGCTGTCTTGATCTGGGATTTCTTAAGACTTGAGAGGGAGTCTCAGTCTCCCTTTAAACAATACATAGGAGTGCTGCCCTCTGCTCCCTGGAGAGAAGGTGTTCTCTAAATCTCTGCTACAACAGCATCATTGTAACTCAAACTCTGTATGTTTACCATGACCGATAAACGGGTGTATTGGGATGTTCTTGCGAGAGAGATGATACACCCCAGCCCTATTGAAAAGCTCTCTCAAAAGAAATTTCCTCTAAAAATGAATTCATCACATATCCTGCGGCTGATCCACTGTGCATGAAGCCATCAACCAATATAGAAGGACTGGGAGTAATGATGGTCCACACACACTCCCAACATATAATCACAAAACATATAAGGCAAGAAATAAGTCTACCCTTTCTTTAAGTGAACATTATTTCCCATCAATGCATTGCCGCTTTGTTTTTTAATTTAAAAAATAGTATCTGTGCAATAAAGTAATTTCAAGGGAATACCTTAGTTAATTTTAATCTTTGGTATACCAATCTATAAGTTAATTCAACATTGAGTTTCGGAGCGATTCCTCAAGCACCTACTGCACACACTGGGAAAAGTTCTCAAGCAACGCCCCCTATTCAGGGGCCCGTTGGTCATTGAAGCTATGGCTCAACAAGGAGCTAGCCGATGATGAAGCATGCCACCTCTAGTGATGGGTGAGGGCTCTTGCTCCAATATTTTCAGTATCCTGTCAAACCTGACAATCATTAGGATACGCGAATGGTCTTAACCTTAAATTTTTTGAAGAAGCAGCACATTTTTCTTGAGTTTACGTTGGGAGTGTAGGTGTTGGACCTTGATTACTCCCAGTCCCTCTATCTTTGTTGAAGTAGTTACCCACCTCCAGAATATGGCAAAGCTCTTGCATTCTCTGGGGTTCAAAATCAACATGCCGAAGTCACACCTGACTCCTCCTTTTATGCCCCTTTTCAACGTAACTATTTTGAACACAGTGCAGTTCTGCGCCTACACTCCGGACATGAGAATCCAGGATATTTGGACTATGATCCCGATGTTTCAACCTCTGTCCTGGATATCGGTGAGACTGATACCTAGGCTGTTTGATCTGATAGACTCCTGCATGTGAAGCACGCTCAACGGCACATGCGTGTTCTGCACTGGGACAAGAAGTCCCAGTGGGCGCAGAATCAGGGGAATCTCTCCTACTTGGTCCAGATTTGGAAGAAGACTGCAAAAGATCTGCAGTTGTGGCTAACAAACTGCGATTGGGCCAGTGGTAGAGCCCTTCTCCCTTCCTCACCCCAAACTGACTGTGGTAATGGGCACATCGCTTCTGATTTGGGGGGCGCCGCCTGGGAGAGGTGGAGATAGTGGACTCTGAGGTGGAGCTGGAACTCCTCCGTACACCAGTCCTCTAGAGTGGAAAGAGATTCACTTTGCATTGAAAGCTTTACTTCCATCCATCATAGGAAGGTTGGTTCAGGTGTTCACAGGCAACACCACCGCCATGTGGTATTGCAACAACTAGGGAAACAGGACGGAGTGGGGTCGTGGACCATGTGCCGGGTCGTGGACCATGTGCCGGGATGCCCTGTTCCTCTGCACCTTGCTGGAGGAACAGTCCATCTTGCTGGTTGTGCAGCACTTGGCATCTCTGAATTCGAGGGGAGACTGGCTCAGCCGTCTATGCCTTGCAGATCACGAATGGCACCCACATCCGGAGGCGGCAAAAGGTCTCTTCTGAGAATGGGTATAATCTTGTCTCAATCTATTCACCACTGTCGAACGTGTGATATCTGCTCTTCTGCATGCTGGAGTTTCCAAAACGTCTTTCAGTCGGAAATGCGTTCCTCTTAGACTGAAACTTGGAACTCCTGTACACCTTTCTGCTGATATTGCTCCTGCCCTGAGATCGGGACCGACCGGGCTGGAATCATCTTAGTGGCAAGGAAAATTTTGTATCCTGAACCCCTGAGCATCTGTCCTCTGATCAGGCTTCCTCTTCGGGGGAACCTCCTGTCGCAGCAGCAGGGTAGGATCCAGCACCTGAACCTATGCACACTACACCTTCATGCGTGGAGATTGAGCGGCGATAGCCTTTCATCTTCCTGCGGAGATTTGTTAAGTCCTCTTGGTAGCCAGGTGTTCCTCAACAAAGACTGTATACATCTGCCGTTGGGACAAATTTGTGATGTGGTTCTCCTCTGGCCATGCTCATCCACTTCGGCCCTCTTGGTCTTTAACCCAGTGAGACCTTGCCTTGGGCACCGCTAAAGATAGTTTCGGCCATACCGGCTTTCTTGTGTTTGCTGGATCAGCCTACACTGCATACGTCACCTGTTGTGACCGGTTTTCTTAAGGGCTTTTAACATTTTTTCCCTTCTTACTCATTCCTTGATGGGACCATAATTTGGTCCTAATGTTTCTCATGTGCTCCCCCCTTCATGGCCCTGCATAGCTGTCCACTCAGGCTCCTAACTGTTAAGACTTCCCTCCTACTGGCCTTTACATCAGCCAGGAGGGTCGGATAGCTTCAGACTCCTTCAGTTAACCCCCCTTACACCAGCTTCTACCTGGGCAAGCTGGTTCTTGGGGCTTTTGCCTCCTTCATTCTGAAAGTGGTGACCTCTTTTCACTTAGGCCAAAACATCATGTTGCCAACATTCTTCGCTCCACCTCATCCTTCTAAGGAAGAGTAGAGGCTCCACCATTTGTATCCAAAAAGATCTCTGTCCTATTTCCACCGAAGACCATGGGGTGGATGACCAACTTTTTATTTACAGAAGCAAAAACAGGCAATGAATTGCTGAAGACAACCATCTCTCGATGGAGTGTACTTTGCTTCTTAACTAGTGAGTAACAGATTTTAATTCAGTCTCCTGAGGGCTTTGGGCTCATTCCACCAGGGCCAAGGCTACCGTTGCATTAGCACGCAGGCTCCCTGTCCTTGACATCTTCCACATGTTTATGAGGCACTACTATTTGGGCAGTCAGGTCTGTCGTGGGCTTTTTGCACATTCGGTCCTCTTGGATTTCCTTGTTTGATTCAAAGACTCGCCTCCGAGGAGGTATTGCTTGGGTATATATTCTAAAGCGAGGAATCGACGGTTAAAACTTTTATCAGAAGAACAGGTTACTTTCCTTCAGTAACGCCTTTTTATGGTAGAGACTCTATCTAACTGCTGATTCCTCGCTGACCATTCAGTCCTCCCCAGATCTGACACACACACTGCGTTTTTAGCCGGGAATTATTCACAAAAGAAATTAATGTACATGTATTGGGGTGGCGCGTATATAGGCATTACACACCATTTCTGGTGCGTACTATGCCGACGCAGAGCTCATCACTGCCTACGGGCCCACTAGAGGTGCTGTTCAAGATTTTCTGGATCCTCAAATCTAAAAGAAGGTAGTGGTGGACAGAGGGGTCGCACATCAATATCAATTATGGGTGGGCAACAAAGTATTTAGTGTAATCAGATAACATAAAAAAAGTAGAATTGCTGCCACTCAGGGTAAAAAACACTCCACTACCTCGGGTGCAGAAAACACAAGTAACGGGGAGTGACTTGCGTATTAGCTTTCAAAAACTAGATATACCCTGGCACTCCTAACATTTGAACCTCACTTAATGACACTGTTAAGTCAGGACTAGAAAAATAAAGAATACTCTTAACACAGGAAACACTGGAAATTTCATTTGTAAGGACATTCACTAGTTTATTTAATTGATTTTACCTGGTTGGTATCAAAGTAACGCAGAAGTGTTACAAAATGTACAGGGAATGAAACACTGATATTAAAGTGATGCAATCAAAGTTAGTCACTAAAATGATGAAATAATGATCCAGTCCTTGATGCTCAAAACACGGAAAAGCTAACCCATGCTTCGTCACAACCGTGACTTTTTCAATGTGATGTTAGTCGGTGGATTTAGGAGTAATTCAGTAGGAATCGAAGTTTTGGGATAATTAGGGCCAGATGTAGGTAGGTAAATACCGGTCGGTAACGGCCGAAATTCGGTAATTTCGGCCGTTACTGACCGGTATTTGGAAAATGAGATGTAGGTGGGCATTTTACTGATTCGGTAATTTACTGAAACGGTATTTTAAGGAATCAGTAAATTACCGATTCCTTAAAAGACTGAATCGGTAAACTACCGATTTTGCTATGCAGGGAGCACTCAAATGAGTGCTTTTCCCCTTTTAGGATTCGTTATTTACCGCCAACTACAAGTTGGTGGTAAATTATGAAAACCTTGGAAAAAGCATTTTTTTTGCTTTTCCAACAGTGCCATGTTGAGTATGTCTGCAACATGTGCACCCATACACAATTGAGGGGTGCAACAGGGTGTCAAAGTGACACCCTGCCACCCTTCAATGTTTCCCCCTTTTACCGAATCGGTAAATACGGATTCGGTAATTGGCATTCATTCCTATGGGCCTCCAGGCCCATAGGAATGAATGGCAATGACCGATTACCGAAACTTACCGATTTGGTAATTTTTTGGGTAAAATTACCTACATCTCATTTGCCTGTTCTTAAATACCGAATCGGTATGATTCGGTATTTAAGAATCGGTAATCTGGGATTACCTACATCTGGCCCTTAGAGTCCTACTGAATTACTCATAAATCCACTGAGCTGTTAACTTCTAGGAATACGTCAAATTTTAAGCCTTGAAAAAGTCACGGGTGTGACGAAACACATGTTTGCCATTTTCTGGATCCTGTCTGACTCCTGCGGAATATTCTACAGTGAGGAATCTGAGGATAAATAAAGTCCAACAGAAAAAGCTGTATCGAATGTAAGTAACTAATTTGTCAGAAACTCGGGCGAGCTGCCAGGCTCCTCCCTCTCTACTTTTCCCCACTCCTTTTGTAGAAGTCCCTGGGGGTTGTGTCCATGACTAAAGCTAACCTCCACTGCTCTAATTTGTGCTGCAGTGGTTGGGCGTAACCTACCTGTGTCATTGGTGGGAGTTCTATTGGACCAACGACAGGAAACCTTAATCTTGTTCTTGACCCCTTTAAATGAATTCCCCTCCCTTCTTTCTCAACCAGATTATTTCATGTTTGCTCTTGATGGTTCAAGGGAACAATTCAATCACGTATTTGGCCTCCCTCGCCACTACAGGGTTTCTGTAGAGGTGAATGGGAAGAGGATGGCCATGTTTGTTTCCTATAAGTGCCCTTGGTCCTGCTGCAGGACTGACCGAATCCTAGGGATCTCAGAAGCAACTGAGACTTGTGAAGGAACAACACCCCTCTGAAGTGGTGCTGCTGCTATAGACCTAAGACACAAGTGCTGTCTGGATTTCAGTAGGTTTCGGGCAGAAAAGACGTGATTATCCTGAAACAAAATTGTGAAGGAACCTGACTGTGTAAAAGAGCTGGGTACGGGTTTGGGGCTGGCAGGGATGTTTGAAGTGAAATGGGACACAGAGGGCACTGTGCCACATGGTCCCTGTCTGGTTTCGTGGTGACTTTGTCATTTGCTATACTCCACTTGGTTTCATGCTTATTCCATTTAACCCTGTATAGGGACGTACATTTTCTATTTATTTGAGCAAGCATGGCCTGTCCGCTCTCCCATCTAGTGAATAAAGTCCTCATAAAATTCAATTCAATTAAACCCAACTGACCATCCATCTCTCACTTGGCTAGTAGTCCTGATTCAAGCCAGTAGAAAAAAGGCTACTATGTACACCTTGCATGTTTTCTTTCCTTTTAAAAATAGATTCTGAGAATATGCAGTTTGGAAACTGTTTCCAAAGAATCTGAAATTAAATTTTAGCTTTATATTCTTGGTGGTTTGAGGTTTCTGGTGGGTATCATTGAATGCAGCTACAGGCTTAAGTAGTCTTTTATGGAAAACATACTGTGCAGGGAGTCTCTATCTCTCCAGCGATTCCTAATTATTCTCTTTCTTTCCCCACCTTTCTGTCTCCTGACAGTTAAAAGATGGGAAGGACAGACATTTAAAAAAGGTGAGTGACTCTAGATTGTAATAAGTCTGATGGACAGGGGGAGGGACTAAAAGATACAAGCGCAGCAGCTCAGTGAGTTAAGTGCTCACTGCTGGTATCTCGGCGATTTGCAGGTCACTAGTCTGAATAATGGCTAGGCCAACTAAGCATTTCCTCCTTTAGATTTAGACAAATTCAGCACCATTAATTTGGGTCCCAATAAAACCTGTTTTTTTAAGGGTTCAGAAAAGGCAAAAATGCATTATTAAGCACAACATATAAAGTAGGTCTTTATTTCAGGTTTGGCTTATTGTCTGCACACATCTCCCAGATTTTATATCTGGTTGCCGATCTGTGCTTTGTGTTTCCACCTTCTTCCCATGCTGCTAGCTTGTGTTCTGTGTGTGCTGTCCATGCAAGGGATTCACCTGTGACTTTGTACAATGTTCCCTCCTCAAGGTTTCAGTCTTCAATGCGAAGTGAGTGTCTTTGTGCTGTAGTTTGCACTGAGGCTACTGTGTAAGGTATTTCTTAGTTCTCATTCCAAGCAATTCCAACATTCAGTGGCAGTACTTCTCATTGCTAACTGATGTAGGTAGGCTCCGAACAGTGGATGTTTATCAACAAGGCACTTGAGCCCCAAGAGTTTTAGAACTCTAGGAAAGTCATAGTTTGTGTTGGAGAGAAAATTAAGGTGTGTAGAGGCTGGGGCATGTAATGTAGAAGAATAAATATACTAAGTATCTACAGTGACTGGATGTCGAAAATAGAGACATGATCATGGCTAGAAATGTAAAGATACATAGACTAAAAGCATAAATGTGACTGAAAGCAGAGAATTAAAAGACCAGATTGACCAATTACAAAAATATGTACATGGGGTAAGTTCAAAGAGGGGTTAAGTGAACACAGCTTTAGGTCTTGAGTAGTAGTCCCAATTTAAGGGTATAGAAAGTTATACAGGGCCTATGAGCTTAGTAAGAAGCAAGTGAGTGAAGGTGTCCAAAAGAAATGCTGTCTAAGCTATAGAAAGAAGACCTGCATAGTTTGGAAGCACAGAAAATAGACTTGTACATTCCTTACGCCTAAAATAAACATATGCATTGAGGGAGAGCTAAGAAAGGAGAACTGCTGGGTTTGAGGGAATATAAAAGAAACCTATGGGCCAGAAGGGCATTTTAAAGGTGATGCAAATCCTTAGTATATAGAGTGGAGATGTGTACAAGCAGAGAAAGGACATGCAGTGCCTTAAAGACTCAAACAAGACAGACTATGGCATTCTATCGAAAAAGATATGAGTGGAGCATGTAGAACAGAGACATATAGGAGTTTACCTAGAAAGTTGACACAGTGGATAAGAGCAGATGAAGAGACTTGGGCTGAACCAGAGAAGAGAGAAATACTGGAACTTAGTGCAGAGAAAGAATTGGTACATGTTCTAATCGCATTATAGAGAGATGCGTGCACTTAGTCTCAGAGTGATCAAACTTTATTGCACAGCGGTGTACAGCATTATATGAGATATCGGGTGTAATTTTTGTCACTGGAGTGCAAGTACAACTACTCATCATTTTTACTTTTCACAGAAACTGAAGCCACCTCAGGGAGAGACAGAGTTGCCGGTCCAGTCAGAGAAGTCACACCAGCGAGAGAAGTTAGAGCGATTCAAGCTGATGTGCCAGATGTTGGAGCGCGTGAAAGACTCTTCTAGCTCCAGCTCAAGCTCGGACTCAGACTCTGACTCTGATTCTCGAGGTTCGGATGCCAGCAGTGATGGTGGTGGCTCTAGCCCTGCAACTACCCCCACTCGAGAACAGCGGCTGGCGGCTCTGGGCTTCAGTGCCAGTGAAGAAGACGATGAAGAGGAAGAGGAGAGCCACAATGGCAGCTCTGATGCCCGTAATGGCAAACTCAAGTCCCGTGTGAACTCTCAGGAGAAGGAAAACAACCACCACACCACCAAGGGTACCAAGCAGCCCCCAGGCAGGAAGGCAGGCCGGCCTGCTGGGCAAGTGGGGCTTCGCATTGTGGCCCGGACCCAGTTCCTTAACCGGCCGCTAGTGCCGTCTCCCCCCAAACCCTTACAAATGGAGCGGCATGTGGTGAAGCCGCCTCCTGACAGCCCTGAGCCAGACTCTCTTCCATTGGACGGCGGCTCGGACCACATCATGCAGCGTGACATCTGGCTCGCGGTCTTCCAATACCTCAGCTACCGAGACCTATGCGTGTGCATGCGCGTGTGCAAGACCTGGAGCCGCTGGTAAGAAAAGTATTGCCCGCTCCCAAACCTGTTTTGAGAAAGTCTGCAGAAGGCTCTGCTTTAATCCTAAGTGTACCTATCTGATTGTTTTAGTGTTAGATATATAGGTATTTTATATTACTCAACTGTTTCTTCCTCACCAATTCAGAGCACTTTAAAAATATGTGAACATAAGAATAAAAAAATACCGGGAAAAACAATACAAAGACCCTATGTGCTTTGACCGCAAATGTGTTTTACATATATATTTTTGAAAAGTAATTCCAATAGAATTTGACCCCTTTTTAGGTGGTCTATTCATCTACCAGTTGGAGCACCCAAACATCTTTGATTAGTCATTACCTTGAATGCCTCCAAACTGTCTTATATTTTAAGACTTGCGGGTTTTGTCACGCTTATTTACGGTCTTCTGATTTTACACCAATCTGTACGTTTCCCTTCAGCATCTGTATTTCATCTCTTTTGGTGTGGTAGTGCAGGTTTCCAGGGCTCTGGGTAAAATATTTTTTCTTGTACTCTTTGTGCTTCTCCTGATGCTGCCAACCCCCCACAAGCTACTTTTACGCACACCCTCAAACCGTTCTAGATTAGTCAGTCTGGTACTCTGTGTTGCAAACCACCAAGCTGTGCCATTGACACTGCCACAGTCTGGTTTTGGCGAGTTTGGCTGATCCCCATCTCTTTCCACACATGAGTTTTAAGGGCTGCATTTGTTCTTTATTGATATAAAAAAAAATGTATTCATGGTATCTGGCTTATGTAACTGGCGTGAAAATAACAAGGACCTGTACTGTTCAAGGTTCTGTAGAACCGGTAGACGTTTTGGATAAATATTTCTTCATGAATTGCCAATCTACCCTGTTGAAAGCCTTGTCCACCTTAAGTGAGAGAAGGACCATCCAAATTCTACTTTTAGTGGTCAGGTCAGTGAGATTCGCTGCTAGCCTTGCATAGTCGTACGTGTGCCACCCCTGGACAAAACCTTATTGAAAGTGAGGTGTTAACTCAGGCCCGACTAAAGTCGGCCTTCTAACAATGATCTTTATGAATTTTTTTACCTCATAGTTTAGGAGTGCTATTGGTCGAAAAGAATCACTTAGTAATGGCCCCAGGTCTGGTTTCAGGAGGACAGTGATCACAGCTTCGAGCGTTGTAACTATAAATTTTAGAGTATCACCAATGTGACTAAACAGTTTGGGTAAAAACTTGGCTAGAATATCTTGAATTGCTTTATAAACTGTCATGGGTAAGCCACCCAGGCCCAACACCTTATTCTGAGGGATCCCATGGATCATCATTTGAACTTCTAAGTGGGAGATGGGTACCTCCAATTCCTGCAGGACTTCTGGTGCTAATGTTGGGGAGCGGTAGGGGTTATAGTGTCGTAGATAGTTAGCTTGTGCCTAGGTGCACTGGTTGTGTAGTAAACTTGTCTCTTCACTGGCCTACAATTTTTGTTTATGATTGCATGTTTGTGAGGCTTTTAAATGAAATGCCAGAATATGGTGTGCTAAACCTGCCTTCTTGTAATACGTTTGCGCGATGTACAGCATTTTCTTGGCTGTTTCTCCTATCAGCAGGTGCAAAACATTTTTGGTTGACAATCTGTCTTCTATTGTTGTTTCAGGGCTAGGAACCAGGATACCAATTCAGGTTTCTTTCCCTCGCTAGACTCTGAATTGTGGATGTATGTGAAATCAGTAAACCGTTGTCGACCACCATTTGATGGTGTGCTCTTCTGATGTATGATGTCAGGTGGTGCCCCGGATGTTTCTGTGCATAGTCGCCATCTTCCGATTATTTTTTCTGCCTTTGGGTCTGGAAGCCACAGAGGAGCTTCGAAAGTTTTTTGTAAAACTTTTGTTTTTTTTAAAGAAGAAAAACTGTGGAATCGCCAAAGACTTCTAAGTAAGGACAACGAGAAAGAAGAGGACCCTTCTCCCCCTTTCCCGACCAAGGGCGTAGCTGGAGCTAACCATGTGGTGGGAGAATGAGGGCAGGTAGGGGACATTAAAAATACCTCCTATAAATTCTGCCCCAACTTTCACCACAAGCCTTCACAGAGAAGCCCCCATGAAGTATGTAACCTCTGTCTCCTGAAAGGCCACAGAGACGAAGACTGCGAGGTCTGTGCCGCATTCATAGCAAAGACCTTAAGGTTACGTTGAAGACAAAAGCTTCAACACTGCATTATGGCCAGCCAGAGATCACAAGTATCACTGAGGAACCTCTGCCTGTCCAGCGACTATGACGACAACGTTAAGGAAGCCGAAACCGCACACGGCTGAGATTCGGACACCAAAGCTTACATGACAGATGCAGAGAGAAAACAGGCAGCAAAGATAACAAGGGAGGCGAAAAGTGCCCGCAAGGTAATCCAACTGCTGAAAGGCCCTGAACTTAAACCATCAGACTCCAAGTTCAAAAAGCCAACCTCCGCACCAAAGCAAATGTCAACTGACGATCACCCGAAAGCCAAAGAGGCCCACGTATACCGACCACAGGATGCAGATGCAGGCAAGACCTTTTCGAAGCCTTCGAAGGTTCCATGGGGCTGAAAGAGAGTGAAAGAGGGCACAAAACAGTAGTAGAACCATTGACACCCAAGAAGAGACCTTTGCCACTGCTCGACGCTAAACAAAAAGCACAGGAGGTCGAAAAGAAGAGAGGCTTGAGGCCGAGAGGGCAGTGCTCCTGCAAAGAAAAAAGGAGTTGACTACTTAAGGGAATTTCGTGTCCCACCGAAACCGTCAACCGCTTTCAATGACTTAAGACCACCATTCTGCCTTAGAGTCTCCTGTAACACAGAGCCCCAGGAGGAAGAACCCGAAGAAGAGTTCTACAAATCTGAAGAGACAGGAGGGGCGGGAGGCTTAGAAGTGTAGTGGAACAACCTCAACACTGAATCCCTCAAGGAAGAAGTAGACAATGACACATCGAGGCCTTTACCACAAGATGACCTCTCCATGTACAACAGCCTAATTAAGTGGGCTGCTGAAACCTATGGAGTACAGCTGGAGGAAGAAAAGGAAAAATCTAGTCTCCTCCTGGAAACACTTATGCCAGCCAACAAGGGGAATTTGTATTTACCAATGCTACCCAGCATAATGGACCAAGGGAAGCAGCCATTTAAAGAACCTGCCACTGCAAAGGCAGTAACACCAAGGGTCGAGGGAAAAAGTACAAAACCTCAACCTAAAACAATAAGTATATACTGGGAAATGCACCAGCTAACTCAGTAATTGTCACCAAGGCAATAAGGTGTAAAAATGCCCCCCCGCTCCACAGGACAGCCACCTGAAAAAGAAAGCAAGAGTCTTGGCATGGTGGGAAGGAAAATGGAGAGGCAGGCCGCCGCAACACAGTGGCGCATTGTGAACTCAAAAGGAGAGTTGAACAGATACGGCCATCAACAATGGGACAAGATGGAGTCCCTCATGCAACACCTTGAACACCTTTAAGAGGAATACAAAAAGAGGGCCAGGACAGGTTTGCAAGAGGGGCAGAAAGTAGCCAGCACATGCTTGAAGTTAGCCCTGGACGCAGTAGACACTGCCAGTAGGTAGATGTGCACTGGCAATACATTAAGATGACCTGCATAGTTAAGAGTGTTGGGCTTTAAGCAAGAGGTGCAAGCCTCTATAATCAACATGCCTTTTACAGGAGATGCCCTGTTCCGCCAAGCAGTCGCTTAGTTCTTACAACATATCAAGAAGGACAACAAAACTGCCAAGGCTATGGGAGCTCTACAAATCAGAGGCTCATTCAGAAGGGGAGGAAGGACAATCCGAAGGCCCACAGGCAGAACGCGTAGCACCAGGGTAACAGCCACAAGGCATTCCCATCAAGCCATGCAACAGTCCACGTATCAACCGTGGAAACACCTTGCCAGGCAGCCCTTTCGTGTGGATGTAAGGGGAAGAGGACAACAACAAAGTGACCCAACACCAGTGAGAGGCAGTTTAGGACCTTCCCAAAGGAGTGGGAAAAAATAGCATCAGACTAATGTATTTTAAACGTGATACGTCACGGATACTGCATAGAAGTAACCAAAGAACCACCCCAAAAAACCCTGAATGCAAAATGATTTGGAGCGGAGGAACAATACAATTAAGCGAGGAGGTGAAAGAACTCCTAAAAAAGAATGATATTGCGAGAGTACTACCAAGGGAAAGAAACAAGGGAAACTACTCACCTGATTTCCTGGTTCAAAAAACAGGACCCAACTCCAAGGCCAATCCTAGAACTCCGATTCCAAAACAAATTAATTGGTACTTCACATTTCAAGATGACAACACTTCAAGGAGTGATCCCACTTCTAAAACAAGGAGACTACATGGCTACCCTAGACCTCAATGACACCTACCTACCCTTCCCTATGAATCAGGAACACAAGAAGCACCTCGGATTTTTACTAGACCGTGTACACTGCCAGTCCACAGTACTACCATGCGACATAAAGTCAGCACCACGTGTCTTTACCTAGTGCCTTGCTGCAGTTGCAGCTTACCCAAGAAGGAACAGAATACATGTGAACCCATGCCTAGACGACTGGCTAGTAAAGGCAGTATCAAAACATATATGCCAATGAGACATTCTTACAGTAAAAACAACTATAGAATGCCTAGGTTTCTCCATAAACCACATAAAATCATCCCCACAACTGGATTAGAAAAAGGTGTTCTCGGGAGTGACCCTAAACTCAAGGACAGCACGAGCATACCCCTTCCCAAAGAGGATAAAGGAGATGACCAAGCAAGTTCACCTATACCGGAAGGGACAGTCTCTGGCAGTGAGGACAGTCATGAAATTCATAGCATGATGGCATCATGTGTATACAACTCATAACATATGCAAGACTACACAGGGAGGATCTAGTGGTTGTCACAGCGAGGATACAAAGGGAGATACAATGGTGGAAATCAAGATAAGTGACATTAGGAAGACAATTCAAGACTCCAACTCCCAACAGTGACCATCACAACATATGAATTCCCAAAGGGTTGGGGAGTACACACAGGAAAGTATGGGGACAATGGAACAACACAGATGCGTTGAAGCACATCAACCTCCTGGAAATGAAGGCAGTGCTTCTAGCTCTAAAAACCTTCCAACCACTCATCACAGGAGGAACTGTGCTAATACAAACCGACAGCATAACAGCCATGTTCAACCTGAACAAACAGGGAGGCACAAAATCTGACGTCCTGAGCAAACTAGCCCAAGAAATATGGCAATAAGCAATATCAAAGATCACTCTCTACACTGTCTACCTACCAGGGAAGGAAAACATGGAGGCGCGACAGACTAAGCAGACAAGAAAGCAGCTCAAACGAATGGAAGCTGAACCAAGAAACACTTGAAAGGATATTCAAGGCATGAGAAAGGATGACAATAGATCTGTTTGCAACAGCAGAAAACACAAAATCACAACACTCCGCCTCCAGGTTCCAACACCACCAGTCAGAAGGGAATGCCTTGTCACTAAACTGGTCAGGGAGATTTGCTTCCGCTTCTCCACCGATTTCCCCTAATACACAATGTGCTGGAAAAAGCCAGGGGCAAACCTTACCCTCATAGCCCCTCAGTGGTCTAAACCGACCTAGTATTCGGATCTGCTAGAGATGTCCACTGCACAAAATCGCAATCAAAGCAGATCAGGACCTGCTAACCATGCAGAATGGGAGAATGTACCACCAGCAACACATGGCCCCTAAAAAAAGAGTTCTGGCATCTGCAACTAATGCCTAGGACAAGATCATGCTATGCAGCAAAGTGGAACAGGTACATTCACTGGTGCACAAATACCAAGAGCATGGAAAAAATGCAAGAGCGGAAACTGTACTAACATACCTCACTCACATGTAGAATGGCGGCTCAACCTATTCATCATTAAAGGTACACATGGCAGCTATAGTAGTCTACATAGAGGCACCTCATGTGACAGTTTCTTCACTTCACCATTAGTGAAGAGGTTCTTAGAGGGATCAAAAAGAATCGCTTGGCCAAGATCAGTTCCAGCACCAATGTGGAACATAAACACAATATTAACGCATTTAATGATCACTCTGTGAGACTTGAGATCCGCTTTGTACATCGACTCACTCACATTAAACTGCATTCCTAATTGCTAGCACTTCACTGGGGAGAGTGAGTGAACTGCAAGCACTAGCCATACAGGAGCTATACCTACAAATCCATAAGGGCAAGGTGGTTCTCAGAACTAACCCACAATTCCTACCTAAGGTAGTAAGCAGTTTCATGTCACTCAAAGCATACAGCTACCAGTGTTCTTCAAGGAACCACAATCTCGAATGGAAGGAAATCTACACACCTTGCATGTAAGTAAAGCTTTATTATACTATGTGTAAGAGTTCCGCTAAGGAAACCAGTGGTTTGTATCCTTCACAAAAGCAACCAAAGGATCGCCAGTAACAAAGGGAACACAATCTCAAGATGGATTGTAGAAACAATACAAACTTCCCACTCTGTGGAAGGAATAACATTGTCCACATGCCCAAAGGCACACAACAAGAAAAAAGGACGCAACATTAGCGTTCGTAACAAACATATCCACTGATGCAATCTGCGCAGCAGGAGCATGGGCATCCCCACACACATTTGTAAAACATTAGTGTGTGGACATTCAAAAGGTCAAGGAAGCACAAGCGCGACAAAATGTATTGCAGCACCTGTTTGCAAACTCTTCCTCATTTCTATTTATTTATTTATTTATTTATTTATTCAAAGTTTTATATAGCGCGAACAAGATCCATACAGATATCAGAGCGCTACACACGGAGAGAGGGCAGTAGGGGTGAACAGAGATAGTGGGAGCAGTATAATAGTCACAAACATGATAGGATAATAATAACATACATAAAACATATCAAAATACAATCAGGTAAACAAAATAATATGGGACGGCACAAGTCATTGATCCCACAACCTAGGTGTTCAGGTACACCTTGGGTGCGTGGATGGCTTATACCAATGCCCTAGTATAGAGAGAACACTGAGTGGGGGCATCGGGAGAGTGAATCAGTAAACCAAGTGTAACATATATTGGTCGGTAGTGAGAGCGTAACGTAGTGGTATCCCCACCAAGTAGAAGTATAGTGCCAAAGGACAAAGTGAACAGTGGTACAGAGCAATGCAGAGTCTCTAATCCAGCACCTATAAGGTTCAGGAGATCTTGGCCAGAAGGATGGTTTTCACCTCTTTCTTGAAGAGTGCAGTGGAGGAGATAAGCCTGGTTTCAGGAGGGAGCGCATTCCAGATCCTGGGTGCCATTCCCGAGAAGGAGCGCTTGTATGTTTTCTCTTTCCGGAATCTACGGGGTTTCAGGAGTAGATTTTTAGCACTTCTATTGGATCTCGAACCTCCTGATATAGACAACTTTTGAGCGAGGTAGTTGGGTGCATTGTGGTGCACGGCCGCGTGTGTCATAACTGCAATTTTTAGCTGTATTCTGGCTTCAAAAGGCAGCCATTTTAGGGACTTTAAGTCTGGGGATATATGCGAATGTTTTCTTGAGCCGGTAATGAGTCTCGCGGCAGCGTTCAGGGAGGCTCTTAAGGGTGCTGTTGTGGATAGCGGGAGTCCGCTGAGGGCCACAATTCCGTAGTCTATTCGAGGGATGACTAAAGCTTGCACCGCAGTTCGGAAGTCTTCGGCAGGGAGGAAGGGTTTGATTTTCCGCAGTGTGTTGATTTGGAAATTAGCTCCTTTTGTGGCTTTGCTAACGTGCTGCTGCATGTTGAGCTTGGCGTCGAGTGTGATGCCTAGGGATTTCGCCGAGTCCACGATGGTAGGTTGGACATTGAGTGCTGTTAGGTTATTGAGCCACGTTTGGGTGGTGGAAATTTTCGCCGGGGGTGAGATGAGTAGGAACTCAGTTTTCAGAGCATTTAGTTTGAGGTGATTATCCGCCAGCCAAGATTGAGTGTTTATAAGCGTGGAATTCAGATGTTTGATATCTTCCGGGGATTGTAGCTTTAGGTAAAGTTGTGTGTCGTCGGCGTACATATGGAATTGGACATTGGAGGCTTGGAGCAGGGTGGCGAGCGGTTCCATGACGAGGTTGAACAGTGTGGGGGAGAGGGAGGATCCTTGTGGAACACATAGATCTGCAGGCACGGGTGTAGATGGCACATTGTTGATCTTGAACTTCTGAGATCGGTTGTGAAGGAAGGACGAAAACCATTTGAGAACAGTTCCCGATAGACCCATTCTAGTGCTTAGCAGCTCCAGCAAGTTCTCATGTTTGACCGTGTCAAATGCTGAAGAGAGGTCAAGAAGGATGAGGAGGCAGGACTCATTGCGATCAAGAATTTGGAGGGCGTCATCAATTATGTGTGTCATAGCTGTTTCTGTGCTATGTTTCGCTCGGAAGCCTGATTGATGAGGGTTGAGGAGGTCAAATTGATCAATGTGTTTTGTTAGTTGGAGTTGAACACATTTCTCCAGCAGTTTGGCCAGGGTGGGGATATTGGTGATGGGCCGGTAATTGTTAAGGTCAGACGGATCAGCTGTAGGTTTCTTGAGTATAGGCGTGACTTGCCCCACCTTAAGGGAGTTTGGGATGAGGCCTTGTTGTAGGGAGCTGTTGATGATTTTGGTCCAGAGAGGGAGGAGCAAGGGGATGAAGTCTTTTACAGCATTAGCAGGTAGAGGGTCTGTGAGGTGATTAGAGGGCTTCAAGGTGCAGAGCAGTTTGTGTATTGCTTCTTCCGAGTAGGTATCGAAGTACAGCCATGATGCCTTGTTTTTAGGTTGAGTGTTAGACATTCTGGTGTGACTGGGGAATCGGCTTACATCCATGATGAGGTCATTTCTTATGTTGTCAGTCTTTAGCTTAAAGAAAGCAGAGAAGGCTTCACAGTGTGGGGTGTCGCTTGTTGCACTGTTTGATTGTAAGGGTTGTGTCTTCGTTTGGGTCTTGATTAGTTCGAATAGCTTTCTTGGCCTGTTTTTTGCTTGGTCTAACTGGCGGTTAAAGAAGTCCGATTTTGTGCGTTTTATTTTCCTGAAGTAGGCATTTCTCTTGTTCTTAAGCCTTTTGAGGTGCAATGCTGAAGGGTCCGATCTCCATGTGCGCTCTGCCATTCGCATAGTACGCCTGTCGTCATTGAGTCTGTCATCATACCAGGGGTTAGAAATTTTGGTGGAGACTCTCTTCAGTTGCAGTGGGGCGACTTCATTGACTATTGTATTCATAGAGTCAAGGTAGTGGTCTATCAGTGAGTGAACATCCGAGGTACCTGAAGGGGGAAGGAGGCGATTGCCGATGTGGGGAGGCAGGGTAGAGGGGTTAAGATTCTTCATGTCCCTTTTCCATGTTTTGGATTTGATTGGTTGAACCGGGTTAGGTTTAACTTTTTCATTGATAAAGAAGGTGATAATGTGGTGATCTGACCAGTCGCAGGGTTGTATCGCCTCCAGTTGTGTAGAGTTCTCTTTGGCAATGATGAGATCGAGTATCGAGCCTTTGTCGTGTGTTGGTCTATCGCATATTTGGGTGAGGTCAAGAGCATTAAGGAAAGTTTTGAGACTATTCACCACTGTGTCTTTCTGGTCGTTCCAGTGGAGATTGAAGTCACCCAGGTAGACTTGGGTGGTCTGCCGACCGGCATTGGAGGTGATCATGTCCATGAGTTGTTGGGTGAATATGATGTTCTCACCAGGCGGGTGGTAGATGAGATGTAAAGCACAAACTTGTTTGCCCTCGCTGGTGATGTCGAGGCAGAGGAGTTCACAGGAGGAAAGGGAAACACAAATTTCGTCCAACCAACTCATGGAAAAGGGATACCACTACATAATCTAATGCACAACATGCGAATCCAGAAGATTCAAGTGCTTTCCCATTCTCTAAGCAACCTGTCCTCCTCCTCCGGTGTCGGAACAATAAAAGGAACAAACCGATTCAAATTACATTGGGAAATTTGACATTCTCAACCTACTTAACCTGCTGCTCAGTTCGAATGGAGCATTTAACAAAAATCCCACAAGTGGTGGTTCAGCATTCAGTGCAACCTGACAATGGGGCTCCTGCCAGAGAAGTCTCCCAGACCGTTCTTACCAGAGGCTGGCTATTATTGATTTGCCTCCCTGTGGGTGGAGGTGTTCTCGAGGAAGAAAAGCAAATGGAGTATAGTCAGGCTACGTACATAATGGGAAAAGAACAGAGCACGTACATAAATAGAGGTGGAAAATTGGGTGCTGGTGGGTAATACTTAGAAGGTTAGCTCTGCAATTTTGTTGGCGGTTAAATGATCCTGCTGACGAGTAGGAAGCACTGAGGTTAAGTTACAATGCAGGGCTCGACAAATCCACTTGACCGCTCGCATTTGCGAGGTAAATTTTATGAGTTCTAGCTATTTTTAGGTCCTACTCGCCCTTTCTGGCGAGTAGGAAAATATACTAACTTTTGTCCTCCGTCTTTTAAAATGGAGCAAATGTGACAAGATAACAAGGTTGGTTGTCCTCCGTTGGTGAGTCTGCGTCCTGTGGCTCGTGCGGAGGACGATTTATTTTTGGCATCAAGTAAACATCCTTGGTGGGAGTGCTTTCCCACCGGAGTAAATCGAACGCCATTGTCGGCCGTTTTTGACCCTGTTTGTCCTCCGTTGGAGAGCTTGCATATAGCAGCTCATGCTGAGGACGATTTGGATATTTATTTCCATACCGCTCTGCATATTCGGCCGTGTACTGCCCTCTGCTGGTGAGCTGCTGAGATACGCTCATGCAGAGGACGGTTGATTAACCAGTGGGTCTCGCTCGGTATTGTCGGCCGGGAAGAAATATTGAGGCACAGTCCTGCCCACTTATTTATTATTGGATTACTTGGGTGACGTAACCCTTCTTATTTTCCACAATCCCCTATAACAGTAGTTCTGCTTATACTGTGTCAAGTTGGCATTTAAGGGTGGAGAATTTGGACAGCCTGATTGGAGGAAGCAGGTAATTGGCTGTGTGCACGAGAGGCTGGCGGAGCAGCGACGGAGCAGCAAGAGTTGAGAGCCAGGAGCCACGGGAGCTGAGAGCCACGAGCCGCGGGGGAATATTACCGAAAGCCCCGGTCTTGAGACGAGCTAAAAGACGGGTGGAAGAGAGGGGTGGGTTTCGGTGCCCTGCTGCCTGGTGAATGTGTACAGAAAGAGGATAATTACCGCGGACATAATGGCAAAATGGTAAATTGCTAAACGCCAACCGTCCCTCTCCACCCTCTCTCTGTCTATCTATCGGCGCTACCTTGGCTTTGCGATTGCAACAGCGACCGCGAAACTTGTGAAACTTGACAGTATAAGCGGCTTGGGGTGAATGCTTTATTTGAATGCTGCGAGCACCCCTGCTCTAGTAATCCCTTTCAAACGGGGCCGCTTAAGGAGAGAGCAGTGCTGAGCAGTACGGAGTTGGAGCCACAGAACTGCTGTGAGCCGTGCGTTGATCAAGTGAGGTCACTAGGCACGAATCTGGGGTGCTCCCCAGTCTCGGGTGCCCCCCTGTGCAGGATTCATAGGGCATTAAGGAGCGCGGTAGTGGCATCGGGTGTTGCTCACCGGTGTGGGGAGAACGCTGTCCGAGGACATAAATCTTGGGAGAGAGGCTGCTGTGTGCTTCCCCAAGCTGGCCCTGCGATTCCTTTGTAGAACACAAACATCTCTACCTCCTCATCTTATTCCATCTACTTTCCACAAGCGGGAAAGGAGCACAGCAGCAAACAGTAAGAGTCTTTCTCGTATTGGTAATGCCATCTAGGTGTTTGCATTCAAATACAATAGTAAAAAAAGTAGTAAGCTCAAAGTTGTAATTTGAGCAAAAGGAGTATCCTTAAGCTCCAGAAAACCATCTGTCGCCGGAGAAACAGGGATCACCTCTTACATCTGAAAACGCAACCATCCATGATGTCAATGTTCACAAAAGGGGTAAGGTGGTCAAAGCGTGGGAAGGGGCAGAAAGAGAAGGAAATAAAGGAGGTTTCAGGAGAAGAATCGATGGACACCCATGTGACAGCAGGGAACAGGTTGGAGAGTCTGTGTATTAACTCAGAAGTTCTTTACCCCGTTTTAATCATACACCAGGATAATGGGGGAAAATTTGTACAGCCCCCAGGTGAAAGGGACGTTTTTCAGCCTCCATGCGAAATTGTTGTACGACAAGGAGAAAGTATAGGTAGCATTCCAGAATCAGAAATGGATTTGTCAATGGGCAAAGCAGAAGGCCTTCTGGAGAAGAACGCTGAAATAAGGGAAGCCATTCCATTATCTCCACTGGCAGGTTTAGTGTCCCTTATGGATGGCTCAAGAGGTGCGCTGAGATCTGTGCCTGGTTTCCTGTCGACCAAATCAAGTGATCTCTCTTTTAAAGTGCAACAGCGGACTGAAGCCAGCTCCAGATCAGGGCAGTTGCAAATGGAGGATTACACCTCACCGGACATTGCTAGGCAAATGGAAAATAACGCTGAACTAATGATGCAGCTGAAAAAGATTGAGACTTCGGAGATGGATCCAGAACTGTACACTGACTCAGAATTGTATCCGGCTCGAACAGTAGCTCAAACACATATGCCTACTATGTATAGCAGTACACCCGCTAATCTATCCCAAGCTGCTGATTTATTAGAACTTTCTGTTGAAAGGATATCAGGAGTATCAGTGGTTAAGGGGGAAGATAAAGGGGTAGGGCATATTATGATTGCAAGTGAGAATGCATGGACTGGGGGGTACTAGGGAGATTTTCTATACATTGGAGAGAATCCTCTCCGCAATTCTAATGTTGTTGGAAAAAAGTACATTAAATACCGATCACATATTGGAAGTTCTCTCGCCCATTTTGGTAGGGGTTCAAGACCTTAAACAGATTAAGCATGCTCTAACCCAGAAAAAGCCCCTGTAGGACCCAGTCGAATATGTCAAATATGCAATGGGATGCAAAATAGTGATACAAATCTAGTGGTGGGGGAAATTAAAGAAAAGTATGTGGGAATTGAAAGCGCATCCCAGGAAGAAAATCCAGTTAGAATTTCTCCGAGAGCTAAACGTTTCGAGAGTGCGCAGGTCACTACCACGGGGGAAATTTAGGATTCATGATCTCTCCAGTTCCTAAACCCCTACGTGTTTACCCACTTTTTAAAAAAAGTAAAGAAAAACACCCATGTAGTCAGTTACCTCAAGAATTTGCTAACATTTCAGTTAGTGTACGCTTAGGAGAGGCCTCCATAGTGTGTAAAGGTAACGCTATAAGTGGTCGTAGGGGGAAGAAGAAGATGAAGAATCGCCGTTTCCCGAAACGTAAACAGAAAAAATTGCGGTTCCAGTCTGTGATTGAAGTAGTAAATGGTTCAATATCCCCTCCTAGGAAAGAGAACCCAAGGTCTTTGGGTCAAACTACATTGAATATGAGTCAAAAACATGGGCAAGTAAAAGATAATCAGCAGAACAGCTTGAATTTATCGCCAACCGCTCCATTGTGCCAAGAGGGTCAGGAAGAAAGTGGGTTAAATCACGACACAAGTAGTGACCTTATATTAAGAAGCGTACTGGATAATTCAGGTGCTCCTGTAATAGATCAAAACATAGCTCCAGGAGGTACCCCTGTTCGCAGGATTTGTCATCAATGAGGTCTGAGTCTAGCCAGGGGATAGTTGGGGGGGGGGGGCGGGGGGGGGTTGACTACGGCTGTTAATAGTAAAGGGGGTAAGTGAGAAAGAGGTTTAATCTTAGGGCAACCTGGTATCAAACAAATATGGAAAACTGGTCCGGGAGTCGGGCAAGTGAGTAGGTTTTTAACTTTTATCTCCCTGTTTGAAGCTGAACCAATGTTGCTGAATAGAAGTGCCCTTCTACAGATTTTGACTGAAATAGAGGACCTGGGGTTAATAACTAGTAAAGATTTGGAATTGGTTTATTTAGACTGGAGGAGTGCACCCCCCCCCCCCGCACTAAAGTTACATTTCATATGGGGTAGTGTCAGCACTGGTTTTAGCTAATGCAGATGGTTTTAGGAAGAGAGGTATAGATGTGATCCCCACCGTTGCCCCTTGCCGAGTACCATCTGAAACCCTTTGAAAAACTTGTCAGGAGCAAGGGTATGGCTCCCCCGATTATAGTGGTGTAAATACCCCCATAGATTACAAAGACATAGAAATAACAGTAGAAAGAAACGCGGGTGTTAAAGAAATTAATATTTTAGCACCAGAAGTCCGGCTGAACCCATGCTTGAACAGGGATGATGAAGTAACAAAGTGGAGTTGGGTTGCAAGTGCACTGAATGTTCCCCAAATCAAGTTATAAGCTCAAGGCACGAGTAGAATTAGACCCCAAGATAATCTGCCTCCAGGAAACGTGGGTGGCGGAAGAGTTCCATTTTGATAACTTCTATGTATACTGTAGTACAGCAAAAAAATCCGTAAAAGGGCATGCTAGTGGAGGCCTAGCAATCCTACTTGGTTGTGACATCGCATGGGATCCCGTGATCTACAAACATCCATCAAATTGCTGCATTGGAGTAAAGTTGAAAATAGGAGAAGATAATTGGGGCAAGCGATCTTTCTATTCTTGGCAAATGTGTATATTCCCCCAGGGAGGGCGTCTAACTCATTGGTTGACTGCACCTTTGTGCAAAGTTTAGGCAACACTGCAGAATGTACACGCATAATGATGGTAGGTGATTTTAATGCTAAGCTATGTAATAGTGCAGTTTCGTCTTTCTCTAATCCGGACCTGGAGGAGGTTTGGGCTATTCCAGAGTCCGTATTTCCGGCCCAATTAAAATCTGATAAACCTGGCCTATTATTTTTGCAAAATCTTAGGAATCTAGTCCTTGTACTACTGAATGGTAGATTCCCGGAGGACTCCCCTGCAGCTTACACTTTCAACGGGACATATGGCTATTCTTTAATTGATTATATGGCAGTCTCCTTTAAATTATTTAGTGCATGCACACAGTTCAAGGTAGTCGCCACAAAGTTGAGCGACCATAATATTTTAGCGGCAAGCGTGGTCATAAAAAGTGAGAAGGCTGAACTTTGGAATCAGAGGAAGGATAATGTTTCTTATTCTCGAAATAATGGCCGTACTTGCTGGTCTTATAAGTCGCTCCCAAATTTTAAGAGGGTTTTTAAGAATATCCCTTTTAGCACAAGTCCAGATACACCGGTCCAGAGGTACGAGAGGGTATTGGCAGCAATCAGAACATTAGGATGGAATAAACAAGTCGCGAGGGGTCCCCCAATGGTAATAATATCATGGGAAATTAAAAAAAATTAACCAGGAAATTAATGGTTTAATTAGAGACCAATTTAGAGAACCTAGGGTACAGAGGCAGAGGGAGATATCATGATTAAACAAGCATTTGCAATGCAATAGGTCTCGCATTTGTTGGAGTTGGAGCTATTGGCATAGTAAATGGCAATGTTTTTTTTATTTATGCAGTGGAGTGATTAATTAAAGATAGAAAGTGCACACAATAACATATTATAAGCTTTTACAGCAACTGAACAGTAAAACTATGGCTATGTTAACCTGCGAACTTCAGGAAAGGGGTTGGCACCAGCGAGGGGATTGGCACCTTGGGGTTTGTTTCCGTACATACAAATACAAATGCACCATGACATAGTGAATATTTTGTTTTAATTTACAATTTAGGTGCAATGCAGATGACACACTTGGACAACTTAATAGTAAATGCCAGGCGTTTAGTGTTGCTCTTAGGCTGATTCAGACAACTATACTCTTAGGTCGATGAAAGAATGAGTCGAGAGTGGTCATATATGTGTGTCCAGCAAGTAGCTAAACAACTAAGCTAACCAAGGGCAGCATATATCACACACGAGGCATGCCTCTCTATTTTGCACACATGCAAATACGATTGCCCATTCCTTATTATAGAAGCAGTAAAAATTATGGAAAATGGTGTATGGTGTGTTTTTTTCTTTTCTTTTTTCCACCAGCGTAACGTTTCTGTAGTCTGGCCCCTGTTGCTGGTGGCACAGCTCACGTGATGTGCGAGTGCTGATTGGACCCTTCAGTGAAAGACCTATTACTGATCCCTCAGTCATTGTGTGTTAACAGTCTTATAGATGTGCACAATACAAGTGAGCGCACTATTAACTAATAACGAGTGTGAACACTCACCCCACGCAGTACTACTGAAGCAACATTTGGTCTTCTGAACAATACAGGAGCATGGGTTATATGTTTTCATCTTTCCAGTTTTACACTAAAGGATGCGCTGTGTGTAGTTGACTTTCTACAAGGAAATTAGCGTGTTTTTCAACAGAAAGGGTATGCCAAATCAATATGATGAGATCAAAGAAATCGTTCTAGATGTAGAAAAAAAATATATTCAGTTGCACACGAGGCAAAGAGTACAAAAGCGAACGCTCATTTTAACCTTCAAAGGAATCCAGACTACACTTCATACTTTAATAGCAAAAGCCTCCCTAAGTAAAGTGTTTCTGATAATGTATTGCCAACCAACATCGAGCTAAAGGCTACTGATCTCATGACAAACTTCCCAACAATTCCTTGCTTACAAGATTGAAAGTCAGATTTACTCTCTGCACTCTGTCATAATCATTCTTGCCCAACACGGCTCGAGTGGCCTCTTCTCACCTATGAAAAATAAACAGTTTAAGGTCCAGAATTCACTAACAAGAGGTTACATTGGCTTCAAGGTGCATTTAAACCGGAAGGGTTGTAAAGAATGCAATGCAAATTGGGCAAACAGTCCATCTGACAACCCACTGAAATCTTGTGTACTAGGCTGCCCTGCCCACAACACCGATGCCTGCCCGAGTTTCCTGCGGCTGTGGTAAGCCCCCTCATCCCCTCAAGAACTTTATGTAAACTTACTGTTCCAAGAGACGGCCCATGCCCTCGGACAGCTGCCCCTGGGAGCTGATAAGAGCCCTGACACCACCCCACCTCCCCCTGCTCCGCAACTCGCACGAAATAGGCCCAAAAACACAGCTGTTTGTAAGTTCGAGAACTATATACAGGAGAGGAGTATCACATGCTCCGGATCCATGCTTGGCAGCACCGGGGATGCCACAAACAGTAAACATTCCCGGATGAACTCCCCCGGCTCCTAAGGGCCGCCCTTTGGCCTCAGCGTCTGTCAGAACAGAGAGACACGCACTGCATTTGTAGGGAATGAAGGTGGCAGCAAGAGAGTAGGCAGTGCAGACGGGAAAGGGGGAGAATAGCGCACGGATCCCCCCCCCCCCCCCCCCCCACCCCCCACCCCACACCCCACCTCCTGCTCGGCCACCATTTTGCTCAGGCACCGCTGGTACCATGCAGAGCATGTGGCCAATGAGTGTGTGCAAAAAAGTTGTGCAGATTCATAGCATTATCTTCCGATTTTAAAGTTGATTCTGCACAGAAAACACGTTGCTTGAGTGCGAAAGCTTACCTAAACTAGGGCTGACAAATGAGTGAGGAGAAACAGACATTATGAAAATGAGGGATGAAAGAGAGAGTAGGAAACAGAGAAAGCGAGTGGCGGAGAGAAAGAGGTAAGAACGGAGGAAAGAAATTATTATGGCTAGATGGGCAAAGAAAAAAGAAGAAAGGAATATCGGAAGGGTTAAAGGATTGAAGTATGAAAGAGCGGAGCCGTGAAAGGAAAGTGTCAGGGAGGAAGTGGAGTGAAAAAAGTACAGACGGACAGGACGGGGTTGCGGATGCCGAGATGGGGCTCGGGAGCATAGGGTGTGGCGTAACAGGACGGTAGGGATGTCGGGGTTTCCGAAGCGGGGGGGAGGCTTAGGCTCGGAACTGCAGTCTTTGGAGGGGGTGGGGTTGGGTTTGGGTCTCGGCGTGATTTATCGTCCTAGGGATCCTGGGCAGGGTGATTGGTCTCCTTGGGGGGCTCATGTGGAAGGGGGCAAGGGGGGACACTGTGTTTAGGCAGGAGGAGGCAGTGAGAAGTTTCATTGGAGGTTCGTGGTCAGGATGGAGGAGACTGATTGGGGGTTGGGGCGGTGGTGGGGTATGGGGGGGAGGGGCAGTAAGTTGGCCAGCTGGGGAGGAGGTAGGGCGAATATGGGGGCAAGGCCGTAGCCAGAGGAGACCGTTGCGGCTGGGGGGGGTGGGTCATCATGCCAATACCATGTCCCCCTTTCTCTTGTTGTCTAATCCCATTCCATTGCTTTCAAGGATCGCAACTGGGGATGAAAAGCACAAGACAGCTGCTCATGAGTAACGGTTCTTCTTCTAGAGCCTTATGCGGCGCTTACACCGAAGATACCATTAAGCTGGTGCAAATCCATCGCTTATGGTTAACAGCACAGCAAAAACGTATTATCAAGCTTGGTAACGGTGGGAGTGGCTATGGTGGAGGAGCTGTGATTAACTACACCACCAGCCTCTGTAATAGTAAGAGCGTGTGCCGCTTGAAAGGTACCAGGGGGTGTTTTTGGATCAGTTATCGTGCTCAAGTTTACCAAGTAGAAACGAGCGTTTGTTAATTACAATAGCTGCAAACGTATGTTTGGCATACATTAACGCTGTCCAATGTGAACTGTAGGAAGGCTATCTGGAACATTTCCTGAAGTAAATAGTTATCTGCTGAAGTCTTCATTACATTTCATCAACAAGGCAAGAGGGAATCGACGGCAAGACAGAAGAGATAACAAGTCAGGCGGCACACTATGCTAACTGCAGCCAGCCTGTTTATCAGCGCCTCGTGAACAGCGCCGCGTGCCCCTCTGTAGACTCCCCCTGCATTCCAAAGTCCGTCACGTGAACTCTTCATGAGGCGCACGACGCGATCCGATTCTTTCAGCCATGCTGAAAACAGCAGAAGTTCACGCGCGCAACGTTATCCTATGACAAAGTGCTGTGCGTGGCCAGGTCTTGTCTCCACTTTCCTCTCTTTGTCGGCTGAGCCGACAGCTATAGTTCTCTCTGCGAGAGCGCGCTTTTCGCAGCGAGCCCTATTAAGGACGGAAAAGGAAAATAGCATCAGATCGAAGGAGTGTTGAAGATGAAAAATGGGTTAGGTTACGAGAAGTGGCTTTATCTGGCGATACTAGGAAGTATTGGGCCTTAATAGCAAAGTTTTGTGATGGGAGAGAAAAATCAAAACTTATTTTAATCCCAGAAGCCGAATGGTTTAATTATATTTCCCAGCTGTATGCCCCAAATCACTCAGTTGAACAGATTGAAGAAATTATTAATGTTCCACCAACGGTGGGTGACTTTGGAGCACCGACATGTATGGAGATTGAAGGTTACATCAAAGGGGCAAGATACTCTAGTGCAATGGGCCCAGATGATGTACCTGTAACCATAATAAAACAGGATTGTGAAGAATGGGCAAAATGTTTACATCCGCTGTTTGTCAACTACTATAATTATGGGGATATCCCACAATCTTGGAAGGGAAGTATACTAGTCCCGCTATATAAGAAAGGCCCTAAAAATTCCCCGGCTAGTTTTAGACAAATTTCCCTTTTAGATGCTACTGGGAAACTGTTTGCAAAGAGTATCCTCAGTCATCTTCAAGAATGGGCATTCGGAAATAACTATATTCCTCTGGAACAAACCGGATTCCGTAAGAATAGTGGCACACTTGATAACATTTCCATTTTGCAAATCTATCCGAAAAATATCCAGTAGGTCAGGGGGGCCCGTTATACTCCGCTTTTATAGATTTCTCCACAGCTTTCGATCGGGTTGACCGGGGGAAGGTGTGGAGGAAATTGGTCACTATGGGGATACCAGGGAATCTCCTAAGATTAATAATTGCTCTCCATTCTTCGACCTGGACAAAGGTTTATTGGGGGGGACACAAGGTCTCTCAAAGAAAATAAGCACATATAATGGGTTGAAGCAGGGGTGCCTCCTGGGCCCCTTTACTCTTTTCCATTTATATTAATGATCTGCCGAGTAAAGTGGGGCAGAGTAAAGGGGATCCTCCTCAACTAGGTAGCCTAAAACTGAGTTGTCTGTTGTATGTAGATGATGCAATAATAATGGTTTAACCCCAATTGGACTACAAAGACAACTGTCTGAGCTAGTTAAGTATACAGAAGAGTATCATTTAAAAATAAATATTTCAAAAAGCAAAGTGATGATTTTTAGTTATCAAGGTTGCAAGGTCAGGAAAAATTTGAATTGGTTTTTGGGAAAGGAAAAACTGGAAGTGGTAACCTTTTATCCATATTTAGGAAAAATATTTACAAATGGGTGTTTAGCTAAGAGACACATGGAGCATTGCAAAGGTAAAGCGATTTTGCCCGCCTCTGCAATTAATAGTCTGTACACGCAGTGTGGTAAAAGACACTTCTCACATATCATTTCAGTTTATAAAATACAAATTCCACCAACTCTGAGCTATGCTAGTGAAACTATAGATGCACAAGAGTGGGCCAAATACGAGAAAGTGGAAGGAAAGATCTGGCGCCAAATATGTAATCTAAATCGCGCAGCACCGATTGCAGCGCTTAGACTCGAATTTGGTCTCCTTTACATATGTGTTATCAATGGCCGCGAGTCTAAGGTGGTGTAATGCACTGATAAATGGTTCTGACAATTTGCTAAGGGTAGCGTTGCACAGAGAAATATTTGTAAACATGATAGGAAAAAGTGCAATTTTTAGGAATTATTTAAAAGCATTAACTATGTTTGGTTTAGACATGGATGGGGCAGCGGCTCTTAGTAAAATAGCCTTAAAGAAGATAATTAAGAAATTAATATATGTGGTGTCTCGGAAAAGAGATTTTAAAATGTGCTCGGCAAAAAGAAGCTTGGATTGCATTGTGGGGAGTACCATTGTTAAAAATCTCCAACCGTATGTCTTATGGAACCTCAAACACGGAGTGCGTAGGGTGATTTTATTATTGAGGCTGAATTCTCTACCCCTAAGAATTGTAACAGGTTCCTGGGAGGGCATTTCAAAAAAATGAAATGCATTGTCAGCTATGTAAGTTGTGTATACAAGTTTGAATCCTATTTTATTTGTGTATCCCGCACTACATGTAATACGACGTAGACATTTAAGGATTTGCTTTTTAAAGTATAACATTACTACTGCAGAACAGGCCCGAAATTGTCTCCTATCTAACCCATCTGAATTGATGTGTTTTTAAATGTTTTGGTTTTTTTAAAAGAATTTTTAAATATTTATTAAGATTGTAAAAATCTCTAGAGATTTGACAGTTTTTAGCACTTGTACTTTCCCCAGGGTCTTTGGCCACTTAGTACGAGTAGTTAAGTTTACAATTGTGTATGTGCACTTTATAAGAAATTGATAGTTGCAGAGCACTTTCACTTTATCGCGTACTTTGTAGAAACTTTTTTGCTGCTAGTAATGGCTGGGAGGGATTCTCCCTAAAAAGATGCTCAGAGCACTCGCACTTTTTTAGACTTTTCAGTCCTCATGGCCAAGTTCTTACGTGCACTTTATCAGGATATTTTTTTCTGTTAGTTATTGGTTGGTAAAGAGCGATCTATAAAGGCTGCCCAGAGCATTTGCACTTTATTGTGCAGTTTGTATTGCACATTTTGTAAAAACGGTTTGCTGCTAATATTGGTTGAGATAATTTCCTAAAGAAGATGCACAAAGCACTTGCACTTCTCTTCTTTTTCCGACTTTTAGTCCTCATGTCCACGGTTTTAAGTTTAGAACTAAGCATGTGCACTTTATTGCTTTTTGCTGCTAGTTTTCCTAAAGCTTATGTTTTTAAATGAAATATATATATATAATATATAATTCCGATAACGAACAAGACTCTACCATGCTAACTAGTTACGCGACCCCTGCAATTCATTAGAGCCCACGAATCCCTGCAGGAAGACTTCCTCTCGCCCCTCCTCACACGAGAGGCTTATTTTGATTTACAAACCAGGCAAAACAATTATTTTAGTCCTGAAGATGATCCCTTGATAAATTCGAGCACGGGATCGAAACGTCGACTCCTTTGAGTGGGCGTACAGTGATTTATTACATATTTGTATGTGTATGTACCACTTCAGGCGATACTGGTAAATTTTGACTCTAAAAAGTACCCTGCCTGCTCCTTTCCTTTGCCTGAAACACCCTTTCTCTCCTCTATCCTTCCTTCCACAGTACAGCACAGGAGTGTGCTTTACGACAATGATTTGTTGTTGTTCTAAGACAATTGAAACATGATTCTATTTATTTTGATTAATAAATTCCCTGTCCGGCTGGACAAGGACTAGAAGTATATAGAGCCTCTTGTGGTCTATATAGCATTTGATTGAATATACGTAATTCGCTCTGGACCTTTGTTTGTTTAAACTTAGCTAGTTTTCCTAAAGCTTATGTTTTTATATGAAAATGATAATTCGTAATTTTACTTGCAATTACTGGTGTATGGAATTGTTTTTAAAATGTATTTTATGTGGAATTCTTTGGAATTCTAAATCATAATAAAAAATAATTGAATTGACAAGATAACAACATTTAAAGGCCTTTTTATTGCTCACAAGGCTAAAGATCCCTTTAAATCGTGTTATCTTGTCACATTTGCTCCACTTTCAGAGACGGAGGTCAAGTAGGTTATTGTTAGGTCGAGGAGATTTTTTCAAGGTACTAGACCTGCAGGACTAGTACCATTTTTCAGATTTGTCAAGCCCTGCAATGGTTAGAAACTCCGGCTTTCGAAGCAGCTGGTACATTGCTCTGTGCTTGTTGCATCTCTGCCTTCTCACTTCCCTGCTCTCTTTGGAGGACTGCTGCAAAGGTTGTCTTAAATTGCCATGTTCTTACTCATTGTATGTGTCTTCCCCCAATGCTGAGAACCGGCTTTGAATATCCAGGATCCTACGATGGTTATTCCATCTATATGATATTGATTGGTGTCGCAAGATTGTCATGATCTCGGCAAAATATTTGTCTTGCCAGGGTTGCTAAATCTACATGTTTGTAGAGCGAAATTGTGTACCCTGAAAGAAGTTTGGCCTGGTCCCTCTTGATCCAGTCTTGTTTTGCTCCTTTGACTTAAAGAAGCGCTCTCTTGCCAGAAACATCAGGGAAGATTTCGGCAGATTTCACACGCATGTGATTAAGTTCCGTCTTCAGGGTTTCCTCTTTGGAGGTATAGGATGGCTTTTCGAGCTTGTATTTGAATTTTTTGTTTAACTTTCCTCATAATGATATTACTTCTTAGGGAGCTGTTCTTGTTATTCTCTAGTTTTTCAAGAATCGGTGTGTGCTTGGCCTCTAGTGTTGCCACTCATTGTGGGTATCCTGCTTGTGAGTCAGTTCTACTATGAAAGCCTCTACTTGTTCTAGTCTAGTCTCAGCCCATTTTATATTCCGGTCTAATTGTGAAATCTATTTTATAGGTCTATACGAAGGAATGAGACTTTCAACTTGAAGTCCTTAATAAACAGTTGAATGTCTCCTCTGGTGGCTGGCCCCTGTGACACCGATGGGTCGAGCGCAAATTTGGGACTCCTGACCTTCCTGTGTGGGCCGAGATTCCTCTCTCTGGGACCTGTTTCTCCTTTACCTTTTCATCATGTACATAATAGAGGGCGTTTTGGTGTCTTTGTTATTTAGTCACTATTTGCATAGCACACTTTAACATTATCGTGGCCTCTTTAGTACACTGTGCTGTCTGGATCGTAGTTGCCATGGTGCTCTGGGTTGTGCCCCTGAGATGAGACCGCTACAGGATTCCTTAATTCAATCAATCTGCCTTTTATTCAGTTTTCACGTGGTTGTACTTACTATGGGTAGACTGGCTGTTCAAGTGCCCGTTCTGTGGGAAGATCAATACACCCTTCTATATCCCACATTTTCGCACTTTCTAGAAATCTCCAACTGCCTCCTCAGCCTAGACTATTGGTTTCTGTCTATCGTGTCCATAAATCTCAAACACCCCCTTAACCTCTTTCAAGTTGTTGGTTTTCTTGTTATGTTTTGATCATATTGGAGTTGGCCTAGGTTTTTGCATTGTCATTTGATCCCTGTCTAGTGAACTCGCACCTAGTTACAGGGGGCCCTGGTTTATTTACATACTATCTTGTCATGAAAGACATCTTTATCCAGTAGTATCAATATGGCTTGTGTGGTAAATAAATAATTAATTACTGGTACTATTTTTGAATACATTAATAAAAACAGATAGCTCAATAAATAAGAGGCAGGCTCCGGGGTATCTGAGTTGAACAGGCTTTAATCAGGCACAAGGGAAGGGACAGGATCGGAACAGCCTGAAATAGAATGGCATGGACTGGCAGCTGCCCTGCTTCATTAACAGTACATAGTATATATAGGAAAACATTACAATTGCATTGAATACAGTAGGCGTAACAAGTGACAAACGTAAGATAAGAACACATGGGCGTAAAAAGAAGGCGTGCACAGGGCGTGCACGAAGACATGTGATGAGAACGTCACAGAAGTGTCATAAATGGGTGGATACATGGAGGGGGCTACCTGGGCAGCTGGAACCTTTAACCTACTGGTGCGCGCAAACGGGCCATGACGTGTAACTGGGGAGAGCTGGGGGCTCTGACTTCTACACTAGAAGAGGAGACGAAAGTCTGCGATGTCAGGACGACATGTACCTATAGCATATCTGGTATCTTGTGTTTGGAGTACATGTTGACAGAATCTAAAAGTTATCAGAGCAAAGGCTACTGGACACTAAGGCTGGTGTAGGCATATATTCTACATGTATTGCGTGTGCTATGAATCTTCTATGAATATTAATACAGTAATTCACTTGCATGGAGACAGAAAGACTAGACTATAATTGAAGATGTTTATGCGGTTCGTTAGCTTAGGAATGTGAAGACGGAGAGCTGAACTGATAACTAGAGGCATAACATATTCTTGGCAGACAGGCAAGCAGAGCCAGGCCGGGCACTGCGCTGCGCGGCAGGAAGTAAGCGAAGGGTCAGGGATGCAGGTGGGGGCTGCATCGCTCCTCGGAATGGTTTCAGGAGACTGGAGCTTGAATCTGGTGTCCGAGCCCTTTTTGAGGCCTGGAAACGGGGACAATTCAATGAATAAACGTGCATAATGTAAAACGTTGGCAACATAGGCCTAATACTCGTTGCTTTCACGGGGACTGGAAACTGGCATACTAAAGTTGGACACAACTAGAATTGCGTCTTTAATCGATCATAGGGGGATATATGCATATCGATCATGCACATATTACATAGGATGTGGAACACGTAGGCACACATGACAAGGCAAAATTCTATTTTCCTCACTTGCTTTTAATGAAGGGTAAGTATGGGATCCATTCTCTTCATTGTATGCATGGTACAGTAATGGACAGGTTTTCTTGAATGCAAAGAATGGCAGGGGCCACAAGTGAAAGTGATTTTTTTTTTTTATTATGGTGCCAAAGCTGAATTCTTGTTCTTAAGATTTCATAGTAAATTACAGAATGTGGCAATTCACTTTCATAGACACCTACTTTCACATTGCTCAAGAATGTCTGCTTTCTGTTTTACTGTCCACATTTGATTGTTTTTAGTCGTATGTGTGGAATGGAGCATCCATCACTGTTCTCAAAGCAACAAATGGCCACTAGATATGCCCAACTATCTTTTTCAACTTGACACTTTGCCATTGTAATCCAAGTGAAAGCTATTAGTCATTTCTAATACGATCTTATTTCTAGGTGTACCTAGTTTCAGATGTTTTCTAAATCTAGGTATGCAGTGTGTCCTCTATTTCCCATTGTCAGTCTTGTGGTATCTTGCTGCTTAGTTTTAGAACCTGACACTGCTTCCAACATATTAATTCGTAACATTTGGTGACAGTAGTTTGTATACGTGAATGTTTCATATGTGGCATAATGCTTTCCTTGCCTGTGTTCTCTTGCCAGTTTCTTTTTGTTCCCCTGCTGTTGTCAGAAACCCAGCTCCCCCCAACCCCTCCTATTTTCGGCAAGTGTAAGGTGCCACCACTGTTATCATCTCTTTGTACTTTCATAGTCACATACCTATAAAATCCCTCCGAAACTGACTGGCTTGCATGCAGAGTTCTTACTCTGTTCCCCAATGGTTTATTGGATTTCATAATTCGGAAACTAATCCAGATGGTTGAAACCATACCAAGCTATAAATGTATTTTTAGGTTGAGTCAGTCAGCGCATGCACCGCTCTGCAAAGCATACTGTATTAGAGTATGCACTTGAAGCTCCGCCCACTTTCTGCCCATATTTTTCATTGGCTTGTGTCTTTGTCCTGTGTAAATGCTAGCTTTTGATTAAGTGATCAACTTGTTAGTCCCTTCTTAGTACTGCCTTGCCTTCATTTATAACCTTACATGAGAACTGGCTCTTTTACTTCTGTTTTTACTCCATCTGTGTTAGTTAGTATGTCAGCACTACTTCTTTAGTGAGTTTTGTCTTCTGTAGGCACAACGTGCTTTGCAGCAACATTCAGCGCGCCATGCGCGCTTTCACTTTCCAAGCAGCAGGGACAATGGCTGCTGCTTCTTTAGAATGCCATTAGTCACGCATTTAGGAGGGTTTGAACTATTGGCATTGTAATCTCGCAATTGCAACACCTATTCCTTAACAAATATTATTTTGTGGGTTGTTTCCAAGCGCCCCATACCGCCCTTGCACTTGATCGAGGTCATACTTTTCTTTAGACGTGTCTCGTCTAAAGAAAAGGCCGTGGCCTCCAAGTGTAAGAGCGGCATGGGGTGCTTGGAAACGAACTATATTTGCAATACAATAGGTCTCGCAATTACGAGAATTTAAGCTATTCACATTTACAGTGCCAATAGCCCAAGGTCTCATAAATGCGAGACCTGTTGCATTGCAAATGCTTGTTTAACCTAGGACAACAGGGGTCAACCTTTGATGGAAGGAGTAGCACATGAATTTTAGCATAATTGAAAACACAATGTATAGCTGTTATAGTAATGTAATGTGTAATGTAATGTAAAAATTACTTATAAAGCGCGGCATTCACGGGACGGTTTCTTGGCGCTGATCTGTAAGAGAAGGTTGTTTTTTGGGTGTAACATTCTGCCCTAACTTTACCGTCCACTTATCTGAGGCAGTTCCATGCCTTTGTGTTTAAAACATCCTCTCTGAGAGGTTGCTAGGTATCTTATTGGATACAAGTTCATTGTCTGAGTGGTCAGACCCTATTCAATTTAGCTGTCCACCCGTACTGTGTCGAACGCCTTTTCTCATAAGCGCAACACTACATGTTTCTTCTCTCTTGGAAACATAACTCCTTTGTTTAAGACATTCAATTACCTTTATTTAAGAGATAATTTATTGTATTAGAACAGTTTAACTGACTGGTATTGCATTTACCGTTAAAAAAAACACAACACACTTTCGAAAAATATCTTGTTTTCGGATTAATAAGGCAGTAAGACCCGAAGGAGGCAAAAAACAGTCATCTGTTTAATTGGTGTGATTATTTTAACTGTTCTGAAACTTTTTAATAATTAACTTGCTGCTACTGTTTTATTGTGACAAAACCATTTTAATAACTGTTTGTTGGTACCCCGAAAGTAACCCGGTTCAACCTAATTTTATAGTATATTTAGCCAAAAAATGTTTATTTTGCACTGACCTTTTAGACCAGAACACTGCACTGCTGTTTTTTGAAGGCAACGCTTCTTTCCTGTAATAGACATTTCTCCAGTCCACCGCAGCCATTAGCGGGCTGTTTGAGTGGAGGGAGATATCGGTGAAGTAAAAAAGCGACTCACTTCCATTGTGCCGCCTTCTATCTGCAATCCTTGGGAAGATGCAGTCTAGTCATTCCTATTGAGGTCAGAGTGACAATTTAAAAGGAGGCTATTGCGCGGAAGCGCAACAGATGCGGGTGCGCCAAAGGCAACCCCGTCTGCGACCCTGCCCAGTGCCGGTCCCCCTGGCCATCCGATTCAGGTAACATTTGCTGCATTCGAGATTCACGATTGGCACTAAGACCTACTACGACCATCATTAGGGCCTGCCAGCCCCATTACCTCATGGAAAATGAATACAAACCCATATTTCACCTAGAAAGCCACCCAGATCCATTAGGAAATTTGGGCCAAACGCAAGAAAAGGGCCCTGTTCTCAACAGCCCCAATGTGTGTTGCATGCTACTAAACACAAGATGTCTGGTGAAAAATCAGTTGGATTTTTATGATCTGGTCCAAACACAAGACGCCGACATGGCATTTGTAACAGAAACTTGGGCAGAAAAGAGTTCTGGCCCAGATATTGTTGCTGCAACACCCCCTGTTTTGCTGTGTATAGATTGGACAGACAGAAAAAAAAGGGAGTGGGACTGGCGATTTTTAAAAAAATTTATTTATTTAATCGCAACAACTTTAAAACAAAATTTGAACCACTATCCACACCAGGTCTCGAGGCACTAACCTTCCCGGTACAGCCTCCAGATACATCAGCCATTGAGGGGATGTTAATATATCGTCCGCCAGGAGCAAGGAGTAGCTTTATTAACAATCTCAGTATGGTGATGGTCTTTAATTAGCAATGATAATTTCACCGTACTAGGGGATTTTAACTATAATTTGGGAAAAAATACCAACCCTGAATCTCAAACTTATTGATACTATGGACTCCTTTCGACTCACTTTAATCAATAAGGACCCAACACCCGGTCATATGTTGGATGGTATCTTTTCTACTGATCATGCCATTGAACTCCTGTCATCCTTTCCAGTGACATGGTCTGATCACTGGGTGGTAAAATGGTGAATAAAAACTAAAACAAGCATCCAACATAGGCCCCCCATTCAAAAAGCAAGAGGCAGAGCCTGGCACAAAATATGCTCGGCAGAACTAGGAGAAGCCACTACCTTAAACCCCTGTCAACTAGGAGATCATTTGGAGGAAAATGTGGAGAATTTTTCATAGTGGCTAAAAACTGCGTTCGATAATGTAGCATCAATCGCATACAAAAAACTCAAATAGTAAAAGAGTCACAGCCATGGTAAAATTAAAAGCTTAGGGTATCCAGGCAGGATTGCCGCAGACAAGAGCAGAGATGGAGAAAATGCTATGAGGCAGATGAAAGGATTATCTATAAAGCCAAATTACCAAAGCACAAAGAGCATCCTAGTGTGGTATATAAATAAATAATACCGGATCTAGGTTTTACTGGACATAGTAATAACAGATAGCTCAATAAATAAGAGTCAAGATTCGAGGTAGTAGGAGTTTGCAGGTTTTAATACAGCATAAAGGACAGGAACAGGACAACCTGCACAGGAATAGGATGGCAGGGCCTGACAGGGGGGCCCCGACAGCTGTCGGGCAGGATCTGGAATGAGCGCGCTAACTTTAATAACAGTACACAAGCATATATACTAAAACAGTTGCATTACAGCGAATACAATAGGCGGAGCAGTGGGTGTGGTCAATAGCAGTCGCGAAAGATAAGAGTGAAAGTGGGTGTAACAAGAGGCGTGTACATAGACATGTGATGTAAACGTAACAGAATATGTCATAAATGGGGCGGAAACATGGAGGGGGCTACCTAAGGAGCCGGGACCTCTGACCTAATGGTGCGCGCAAACTGACAATGACGTGTTACTAGGAGAAGCTGGGGGCTATGAACTCTGTGCTAGGAGCAGAGACTGAAGTCTGGAGAGTCAGGGCGACATGTACCTAAACCCTATCTAGTATCTGATGTTTAGAGGACATGTTGATATAAACTAAGAGTCAGGAGGGGAGAGGCTAACAGACTCTAAGACTGGAGCATGCATTATTCTACATGTAGTGCGTGTTGAGGAATATTAAATGACCATTAATACAGTATTTCTCTTACATGGAGACGTAAAGGCTAGACAATGACGGAAACTATTGATGCGATTCAGTAGCTTAGGAATGCAGAGAAGGAGGGCTGGACTGATAACTAGAATCATAACATACTCTTGGCAGACTCAGAGGCAGAGCCAGGCCGAGCCGGGCACTGCGAGGCAGGAAGTAAGTGAAGGGTCGAGGATACAGGTGGGGGCTGTATCGCTCCTCAGCGAGGGTTCAGGAGACAGGAGCTGAATCTGGTGTCCGGGCCCATTGAGGCCTAGAAAACGGGGACTTTACAATGAAATAACGTGCACACTGAGAAACGTGGCAACGTAACTTTACATAGGCCTAATATTCGTAGTATTCACGAGAACTGGAAACTGGCATACTAGAGATGGACACAACTATAATTGCATCTTAAATCGAACAGGGGGAATACATATGCATATTAATCATGCACACATAACATAAGATGGAGGACACGTAGGGACACAGAACATGGCAAAATTTACTTTTCCACACTAGCAGCAAAGACCACTTATTTCTCAGAGCACATAAGAGCTGCATGTGACTCTAATAAAACTCTCTTCTCGGTGATGGCGAAACTGGTATCGCCAACCAGTGCTAGTCACTTAGGGATAAATCAAGGCTTCTGTGACACACTAGCTAGCTTTTTCCAAGTGAAGGTTGTAAACACTTACAATAAATCTGCGGCAGACAAAGTAGCTAACCATCAGGTTGAGTAGATGCCATCTAATCTAGAGAGCAGAATAGGCTTCTCTACTTTTACGACCCCTTTGGAGGAACAATTTGGAGATCTAATTCTGTTAATTAAATCTGGCTCACATATGTTCCCTGTCCACCCAGTATAATGCATATGATACCCACCCAAGCGGCAAAAAACTTGGTATATATCCTTAATCAGATGTTCACTAGTGGGACTTTCCCCACCCAGTGGAAACTTGCTTCTATTCTCCCACTTCTGAAAAAAGACCATTTGGATTCTGCGGACGTGAGCAATTATCGTCCCATTTCAAGACTCCCTTTTACTGCTAAAGTAGCAGAAAAAAATAATGAATCAACAAATTTCAATCTATATAGAAGTGAACTCATTGCTAGACACACAATATGTATTTAGGAAACATCACAGCACTGAATCAGCCTTAATTGTGGCAACGGAAGACATAGTGGAAGTTCTGGATGGTAGGTGACAGCGGCATTGGTGCTGCTTGACCTCTCTGCGACCTTCGATATGGTCGCCCGGCTCTAGGATCTGGGGTTAAAAGGAACAGCTATGGATCTTCTAAAATCGTTTTTAACAAATAGACTACAAAATGTGGCAATGGGCAGTTATGTCGCCAGACAGTTCTCCCTGCCATGTGGAGTGCCACAGGGATCGGCGTTTAGCCCTAAACTCTTTAATCTATATGTTACACAACTGGCGTCAATTATCAAAATGCTGGCTTTACCTTGGCCTCATACACAGACCACCCCCAAATTGTGGTGTCGCTGACTAATGGAAAACCAATATCTCTGAGGCATGCAGCTTATGTATGAAGAAGGGGTAAGCAACTGGATGGATTGCAATTTCCTGAAGCTGAATACCTCAAAAACCGAGGTTGTCTTCGGCAACAAACCTTCTCTCTGGACACCAGATTGGGGGCCGCCAGAGCTATAAACACTGCCCATACCCTCGACCAAGTTAAAGAACTTGAGGTTTATGCTGGATAGTGAGTTGAAATTCAAAGAGCAAGTTAATAACATCTGCATCCTTTTGTTCCTTAAAGATGATTTTAAAAAAATCAAAAAATATCTACCCCCTCCCCGAACTTCTAAAAACAGTGACCATGGCTATGGTCCTCACACGGATAGACTATTGTAATAGCCTTTATCTCACCTTGGCATCAGGTCTTCTGAACAGACTCCAGATTCTGCAGAATGCAGCGGCCCGCTTCATTTTTAAAATACCTAAAAAATGTATCATCGAGAGAAGCCTTCAAAAGACTACACTGGTTGCCAGTTGGACAACGGTATAAGTTCAAGGCCCTCTGCTTGGCCTTTAAATCTTTGCAAGGACTGGGGCCTGACCGGTTTAGGAAAAGATTTAAATGTATTTATTTTTTATTTGTGGTACATACCAACAAGAACACTTCGCTCAGGTTCGGTGCTTGTTCATTCTGTGCGGTATGTCTACGCAAAAGGCATTTTACCTTATTGTCCGCGTATTCCTGATAGTCAGACATTTTATTTCTAATATCAGCAGGTATTTAAATTTTTGTTGTTCGGGCATATTCTTTTTCTAGCACCTGGATTTAATTTTCTATCTTTTTCAGTTGTTGGCATATATCCCGTAGTATACCAACGTACTGGCCAATACAGTGTCCTTTATTGTTACCTTAAATGCCTCTCTGAGTGTTCGGGCGCTCATGACTGATCCCAGATTGTGTTCAGAGAAGTCTACTATTGCATACCGTATGTCGGCCCTGTAAGCTTGATCTAGCATGGCTGACACCGGGAAGCGCCGTGCAAATTGATGCGTTGTGTGTGTAGGGAGTGACCGCACTAAGCGGAAAGGCGTATGGTTAGATAGGGTCATGGCCACGTGTACTATTTTATCTGCCCATGTGCTAATGCCCCATGTCGCAATCCAATAATCTATCCTCGACCATGTGTCATGTACTGCAGAGGTGCATGTACCTTCACGTCTACTCTGGTTCCTTAGTCTCCATAGGTCAACCATTTCTAGCTCTTCCATACCATCCCTCAGCACTTTAGATGCACACTTGCCATATTTGTCATTGCCTGTCGATCTGTCCAAGGCCGGGTCTATACATGTATTAAACTCCACATCCCACAGTATCTCTGTTGCCTCTAGCTCAAGTAGTTTGGCCCATATTTGTGCCAAAAAAGCTGGGTCATCTATGTTCGGCCCATATGTATTTACTAATGTTAGTATCGTCCCACCAAAATTTCCCTGGATAAGGATGTAACGGCCCTGGGTGTCTGTGACTGTATGTAGTAGTGTAAATGGAATGCCTTGTTTTACTAATATCAGTACCCCACAGGCGTACGCCAAGTAGGAGAAAGCTATATGTGCGGATGCCCAAAGGGCACTCGCACTCATCTCTGTGTCATTTGTAAGATGTGTTCCATGAAGACAAGCCATATCTGTTCCATGGCTCTCAATGTAGGCCAGCACTTGCCTAGTCTATCGTGGGTTATTTAAGCCTCTGATGTTCCATGTAATTAATGGAAGCAGTCTAGTAGTCTGTCATATTGTAGTTTGAACTGTACTCAGAATGTGTGCTGATGTTTGGTAAGTTTCCATTGAAGTTGTGTCCATCGTATAGCATGCGTCTGTGCC
Source organism: Lissotriton helveticus (assembly GCF_964261635.1). Classification (NCBI taxonomy): domain Eukaryota; kingdom Metazoa; phylum Chordata; class Amphibia; order Caudata; family Salamandridae; genus Lissotriton; species Lissotriton helveticus. The sequence goes on from NC_136068.1 coordinate 484,393,385, forward strand.
AGTAACTATCTTTTGGGCCCTTACCCCGTGACCACCCCCCACCTACTCCAACACCCCAATTGTGCCTGAGCCATTCCCTGTTCGTAAACTTGCCCCCTCCTCACCCCCCCCTCCTCTCCATTAACTAGTTTAACCTGGTGTGGTACACACATGTGGGTGAGGGCTGCCCGCCAAAAAAAACATGCATATGGAGTCTGCTGGGTGGAAGCCTGCATAGCATCACAGTACATCAGTGAGATAATATCTGTTTATCGGGTCTTATCAATTGTACTTAGAGTTCTTGACCCCAGTAGCTCTGTGATGGTTATTTACAGTGGGGGGGTGGTATACGAAAATAACACGCACACATATAGTCTGCGATAATGTTCCTTAATTAGAATCAACTTTCCCCACTTATCTTGTACAGTCTCAATTCAATGCAGACTAGGCATACATTTAGGAGTACTACTCAATAGCCTTGGTCTTTTAGTTGGATCTTGTTCGTCAGTATCCCCTCTGGGAGATCTTCGCTGGGTAGTAGCTTTGTCTCACTATTGCAGGTACTGTTGCAAAGTCTTTGGGTCCCGGAAATATTTTTGACTTTCCATCGACTGTTATCAAAAGGAGGGCTGGGTGTATCATGGCATATGAGATGTTTAGCTCTTGGCGTCTCTTTTTCACAGGTATGAATTTCTTCTGTGCTTTTTGGACTTGATCTGTAAAATTCGGGTACATGGAGATCTCTGTCCCTTCATATCTAAGAGACTGCAGTTCTCTTGAGCGGTGCAATGCTGCATCCCGGGCTCTATAGTTTAGAAGTCACGCTATAATAGGTCAAGGTCTGCTGCCCAGAGGAGGAGGTGGCCCCAGCAATCTATGAGCTCTTTCCACTATGAATATTTCTGAAAATGATTCTCTACCTAGTATGTCTGTGAGAAGTTTTTCTATGAACTTCTCCATGTTGCCCGTATTTGTGGGCTCCAGAAATCCTGTAATTCTATGCCCAGAACGAGCTTTTAAGTCTTCTGCTGTAGCCTGAAGTATAGCTAGTGTTTTTTCCATTTTGCTTTTGCGCTCCATTGTCGTGTGTTGAGTGTCTTCTGTTTCAGATACCCTGTGTTCTACATTGTCTAGGCCCTCTGAATGTTTATCTAATCATACAGACATACGGTCAACTCGATATGTGAGAATCCAGTTTACCATCAATGGTATTTAGGGTTGTTTGCACTGTGGTAAGGATTTGGTGCGGATCTCCCCCTAACTCTGCATCCTGGGGGGGGGGGGGGGCTGTAATTGTGCTCTCATCTTCCTGACTTTCACTCTGCAGCCCTGATGATTTGCGCTGATCAGATTGCAGTTTTTACCCATGGCTAATGTGCGTTAGTTACTGGCAAGTTAGGGGTGGCCTCGTCAGCAGTTGGTGGCGCTATACTAGCGAACCTTATCCAGCGCTGTGATGTTGTGGTAGTAATTTTGTTTTACTATGTGCGCGGCTTCTTGTAGCACTTCTTTATTAATTGTATCTGGTCTGCGTAGTTCCAGGGATAGTCCGGTATTGTAGTAATGTCTAGGTGACCGCCAGTATTTTGGCATTTATCTCTCTCAGCGTTATTAGGAGTTCTCTGTTTTCAGCCTAGGTTTGGCGCCTTACACCTATGAATTGTATTAGTCTAGGCTGCGTCCCACCTATTACTGTGATTCCAGTGGCGGGTCTGTCCAGGATGATTGTTCTCCCAGTTAGGGTCCTCCCTCACCTCGTGGGCAAGTCTAGTGTCTGCTCACCTACCCTGGCTGCTCGGTATCTCCAGACCCCCTCACGATGAGTGTGGTGTGTTTCTGCCCCTGAGGCCAGGTAGAGCCCCGCTGGCCCTGGCTCTTCACAATTGCTCTCGCCGCTCAAGTGCTTCTGCCTATGCGGTCAGGTAGTTTACCCCCTCATGTCATTTGATTGCGGGTAGACGCCTGCATGCAGTGGCCGTTCTGTCGGGGCTGCACAGTCAGCCTGGGCTGGCAGTCTGTATCCTCTCTGCATCTGGCCGTACGCGTTGTAAGCTGCTCTCCTCGGCTGCAGTTTCACTCAGGATATCTGCAGCACTCCGCCCGTCCACTTCTGGATGTTTTGTCGGTTGAACGCCATTAGTCAGGCAAGATCAGGCACTCCCCTTGCTGCCTCAGTTCTCTGCTCCACACATCGGGCCACAATCACGAGCGCTCTGGTCCTCCGCTCCAAGCCTCCACCTCCGTTGTTACCGGACCATGAGAGCCACGCCGCGTACCACTCGTTTACCAGTTGTCTGCTTCTCTGCGCTGCGATCCAGAGTCTACGGCCACCGCGCGGCACAGCGGTTCTTTCCGTTGTGTCTTTGAGGGCCTTCCACTGCCAGGTGGCACCGCTGCGTTCTCTCTGTCAATTCCTCGTTCTTCGACCCGATTTACAATCCCAAACCGTGTCACGGCACCCAGGCAGTCGTAGGCTGCCGATTAGTACTTCGTCGGTAGTGAACTGACAAAGGAAAATGCAGGATTCCTGCAGCAGCTGAAGGAGAGCGGTCAGTGAGCGGCCATCTTAAGGCTTTGCTAGCTCCGCCCCCTGAACTCCTTTACTTTACAACAGGAAAGGCCATTTCTAACCTTTTGATTGCCAATATTCTGGAGAGATGTCAATAGAGAATCTCGAACCAATACTCAAATTACTGAGAGAGAGAGAGAGAGAGAGCCACACAGAGAGAGAGAGAGAGACACACACAGAGAGAGAGAGACACACACACAGAGAGAGAGAGAGAGAGAGAGAGACACACACAGAGAGAGAGTGACACACACAGAGAGAGAGTGACACACACAGAGAGAGAGTGACACACAGAGAGAGAGTGACACACAGAGAGAGAGAGAGACACACACACAGAGAGAGAGACACACACAGAGAGAGAGAGACACACACAGAGAGAGAGAGACACACAGAGAGACACACAGAGAGACACACAGAGAGAGAGAGAGAGAGAGAGAGAGAGAGAGAGAGAGACACACAGAGAGAGAGAGAGACACACACAGAGAGAGAGAGACACACACAGAGAGAGAGAGACACACACAGAGAGAGAGAGACACACAGAGAGAGAGAGAGACACACACAGAGACACACAGAGAGAGAGAGAGAGAGACACACACAGAGAGACACACACACAGAGAGAGACACACACAGAGAGACACAGAGAGAGAGAGAGAGAGACACACACAGAGAGAGAGAGAGACACACACAGAGAGACACACACAGAGAGAGAGAGAGACACACACAGAGAGACACACACAGAGAGAGAGAGAGAGACACACACAGAGAGACACACACAGAGAGAGAGAGACACACAG